>NC_060192.1:8510050-8628077 GCF_021184085.1 Oncorhynchus gorbuscha | reverse complement strand
TATCTTAAACTAAATATGGAACAAACATTTTGCCAATAAAATGCTCAACAGAATTAAACAAAACAGCTTTCGCAAATAAAAAAAAATGATTTTGATTAATAAATAGGCTTACAATAATATTAATGATATACAATAATAATAATAATGACGAACAAAATTCTGAATAGGGAGTTGCACAGTAGCCTGCATTTGGGCATGACAATGTGCTTCTCATCTTCCATTACAACATTAAAACATATTTTTTAAATCCACCTTCTAGGCTTTTCACTACAGGCATAGTGTCACGCCTTGGTCATTGTATTTTGTGTTTTTCTTATATGTTTGGGTAGGCCAGGGTGTGACATGGGTTTATATGTTGTATTCGTATTGGGGTTTCTATTTTTTGGGATCGCGGCTGATTAGGGGTGTTGTTAGGCTTGGCTGCCTGAGGCGATTCTCAATCAGAGTCAGGTGCTTGTCGTTGTCTCTGATTGGGAACCGTATTTAGGCAGCCTGAGTTCGCTTTGTATTTCGTGGGTGTTTGTTCCTGACTTTGTGTAGTATTCACCAAATAGGCTGTAATAAGTTTCACGTTCCGTTCTGTTGTTTTTGTATTTAGTATTCAGTTATTTCATGTACCGCGATTCAGTTCATTAAAGTCATGAGTAACCAACACGCTGCATTTCGGTCCGACTCTCTTTCTTCAACAGACGAACGCCGTTACAGAAACACCCACCTCTCACGGACCGAGCAGCGTGTAAACTGGCAACGACGTAGACAGCTGGAGCAACAAAAGGAAGGTAGAGGCATGGAGTATACGACGTGGGAAGAAATCGACAGGTGGTCGGCCGACCCAGAGAGAGTGCAGGAGCCCGCCTGGGATTCCCTGCAGCAATGCGAAGAGGGCTATAGGCGAATGGATTTGAAAAGGAAAGCACGGCGGAGCAGAGCGAAAACCGAAAGTCACCCCAAAAAATTTATTGGGGGGGGCTCAGGGAGAGTATGGCTGAGTCAGGAGATAGACCTGAGCCAACTCTCCTTGTTCATCGTGAGGAGCCAAGGAGGAGACCAGAACCAGAGCCAGTGTTAGAGGTGAGCGAAGCAGAGACTGTGAAGGAGTTAATGGGGAAAGTGGAGTGGAGAGTAATGAGGGAGTTGCTAGCTTGGTGCTATAGATATAATATTCGTCCGACGGATCGTGTCGGGGATTTGATAGCACCTGAGTTAGCGCTCTATACTCAACTAGAGGTGCGTGTTAGTCGGCTGGTGAAGTTGGTGCCAGCCTCACGCACCAGGCCTCCTGTGCACCTCCCTAGCCTTGCACGTCCTGTGCCTACACTGCTCTCAAGATCTCCGGTACGCCTTCACGGTCTAGCCCATCCTGTGCCACCTCCACACACCAGTCCTCCGGTAGCAGCTCCCCGCACCAGGCCTCCAGTGCGCCTCGCCTGTTCAGCGCAGCCAGCGCTTTTCTCCTCTCCAGTGCCGCCAGTCTGCCCGGCGCCGCCAGTGCTCCCAGTCTGCCCAGCGCCGCCAGTGCTCCCAGTCTGCCCAGCGCCGCCAGTGCTCCCAGTCTGCCCAGCGCCGCCAGTGCTCCCAATCTGCCCAGCGCCGCCAGTGCTCCCAGTCTGCCAAGCGCCGCCAGTGCTCCCAGTCTGCCCAGCGCCGCCAGTGCTCCCAGTCTGCACAGCGCCGCCAGTGCCGCCAGTCTGCCCAGCTCCGCCAGTGCTCCCAGTCTGCCCAGCGCCGCCAGATAACAAATCTTAACAAATATCCGGTTATTACCCAGTTCTGCTCTCCTGCGCCTGACTTCTCTGCTGCCAATTACGCCCCCCGCTACAGCTTAGGTATAGCGACATCTGGTATTGATGTGTGCTCTAGCCAAAAGCTTGCAGATACAGTGAAGTGCCTACTTACATGATAAGATTACTATAGACAAAAGTTCCAGATAAATTGTACTTATAAAATGGCAGCCAAGCATCAATCATCATGTCACTAGCAAAATACTCTCCATATTTATTGAAAGGAGCATAAACCTCATCACTGTGCACTTTCAACACTCTGTGAAGTTCATCATCATTTCAACTGTAGCCTAGTTAACTGGATGCTTTCCATTGATGTCGTGACATTTTTATCCAAAACTGGCTACTTTACTCGCATAAAAAGGTTGGATGGAATCTAACATACAGTATGTAATTGTTTTAAGATTGTCATACCAAGGATAATTAAGCTATTTGATTTAGAGTTTTACCCCTTAAGGTATAAAAATATATATATTTGATGAAACATTGAATTTGGCCCATAGAAACGCATTCAATAACTACTTCATACATAAACTCAGCACAAAAAGAAATGTCACTGTCAACTACATTTATTTTCAGCAAACTTAACATGTGTAAATATTTGTATGAACATAACAAGATTCAACAACTGAGATATAAACTGAAAACGTTTCACAGACATGTGACTAACAGAAATGGAATAATGTGTCCCTGAACAAAGGTCAAAATCAAAGTAACAGTCAGTATCTGGTGTGGCCACTAGCTGCATTAAGTACTGCAGTGCATCTCCTCCTCATGGACTGCACCAGATTTGCCAGTTCTTGCTGTGAGATGTTAACCCACTCTTCCACCATGGCACCTGCAAGTTCCCACACATTTCTGGAGGGAATGGCCCTAGCCTTCACCCTCCGATCCAACAGGTCCCACACGTGCCCAATGGGATTGAGATCTGGGCTCGTTGCTGGCCATGGCATAACACTGCCATTCCTGTCTTGCAGGAAATCATGCACAGAACAAGCAGTATGGCTGGTGGCATTGGTATGCTGGAGGGTCATGTCAGGATGAGCCTGCAGGAAGGGTACCACATGAGGGAGGAGGATGTCTTCCCTGTAATGCACAGGGAATGACGGACCATCCACCTCCAAATTGATCCCGCTCCAGAGTACAGGCCTCGGTGTAACGCTCATTCCTTCGACATTTTCTGCGAATCCGACCATCACCCCTGGTGAGACAATACCGCTACTCATCAGTTTTTTGCCAGTGATGTCTGGTGAGGACCTGCCTTATAACAGGCCTACAAGCCCTCAGTCCAGCCTCTCTCAGCCTATTATGGACAGTCTGAGCACTGATGAAGGGATTGTGCATTCCTGGTGTAACTCGGGCAGTTGATGTTTCCATCCTGTACCTTTCCCGTAGGTGTGATGTTCAGATGTACCGATCCTGTGCAGATGTTGTCACACATGGTCTGCCACTGCGAGGACAATTAGCTGTCCGTCCTGTCTCCATGTAGCGCTGTCTTAGGCATCCCACAGTAGGGACATTGCAATTTATTGACCAAAATCTGCCACATCTGCAGTCCTCATGCCTCCTTGCAGCATGGCTAAGGCATGTTCACGCAGATGAGAAGGGACCCTGGGCTTCTTTCTTTTGGTGTTTTTCAGAGTCAGTAGAAAGACCTCTTTGGTGCCCTATGTTTTCATAAGTGTGACCTTTATTGCCTACCGTCTGTAAGCTGTTAGTGTCTTAACGACCGTTCCGTAGTTGCATGTTCATTAATTGTTTATTGGTTCATTGGAAAAGCATGGGAAACAGTGTTAAATCGTTTACAATGAAGATCTGTGAAGCTTTTTGGATTTTTACAAATTAGGGGTCCTGAAAAAGGGACGTTACTTTTTCTTATTAAATAAAAATATAAATCAAATGCAATAATTTCAAAGATTTTACTAAGTTACAGTTCATTTAAGGAAATCAGTCAATTTAAGTAAATTCATTAGGCCCTAATCTATGGATTTCACATGGCTGGGCAGGGGTGCAGCTGTGGGTGGGCCTGGGAGGCCCACCTACTTGGCAGCCAGGCCCACCCACTGGGGAGCCAGGCACAGCCAATCAGAATGAGTTTTTCCCCACAAAAGGGGAAGCTTGTGGAAGGCTACCCGAAACGTTTGACCCAAGATAAACAATTTAAAGGCAATGCTACCAAATACTAATTGAGTGTATGTAATCTTCTGGCCCACTGGGAATGTGAATGAATAAATAAATAAATGCTGAAATAAATCATTCTCTCTACTATTATTCTGACATTTCACATTCTTAAAATAAAGTGGTGCTCCTAACTGACCTAGAACAGTGAATTTTCACTAGGATTAAATGTCAGGAATTGTGAAAAACTGAGTTTAAATGTATTTGGCTTAGGTGTATGTAAACTTCCGACTTCAACTGTATACTTTCATTCATTTTTTAAAACGGGTACCTAGGCTACATTCAGGCTAGTCTTGTGAGGCTTGTGGGTGTCCAATAGCAAAACAACCAACATGTTTTGTGTTTGGGATAGACTCACTTTTCAATCAAGGGATAATATTACAGAAAGAAGTTGGGAGATTTAATGTACCAACGTCAGACAAGCTTCTTGCTATGTAGGCGTCATAATAGTTTGTAGCCCAAACTGTTCGGACACTACAGACGTTTCGTGAAAATACCGATTTTCGGGACGTCTCGTGGTCGGTCTGATAAACACTGCTCTGGCCCTGCCACGTTTCTCTGCAGATGCGCAGATGCGTAAGGACGACATCAGCGGATGCAGTGAATTGAGACACAGCCCATTCAATAACAAAAATATATCTCTAGTTTAAAATGATTGATTTTGATGTAGATGTTTTCATTATGCTTATTCAATTGCCGTGGGACTGCGGACATCAACTCTAGTGTGTTTTAATGTCAAGCCATTTTGAGGATACTGAAATTATATTATGGATGAACATGATTACAGGAGACTTTTGAATTAGCCTAATCAGATTAAAACATTGTGACTGGGTGTGTTTATGCCACATATAAAATATAATAGATTTTAAAATGTAAAATTACACATATTTGGGCTATACTGAAGCGTTCGATTCTAGGTGCGCGAGGAATAGCCACTCGGATTGGAGAGGAGGCAGAGCGGGTGTAAAGCATTCCTGAATAACTGTGCCTGCTGTGAGACACATCATTATAGGACGATTTGGGATTAAGATCATCTGAAACAGACAGCGCATTCAGTATCAGAAGTAAAAATGCAGCCAGACTGGCCTGCTACTGTGTCTTTCTAGACTTTATATGCTGAGTAGACCCACAACTGATCCAAATCGAATTCAAATTCAAATTACATTTAAATTACAGGGCTTTTTGCTCCATTATTTAAATTTAATTTTCACTGCAACCAAAAGTAGAATTTTGTATTTACTTGTACACAATAATGCAATTATGCGTTGCATTTTGGTGTTGTAGGCTACCATGGTCTAGGTAGGATATTTGTATTGTCGCTAAACAAGATCAATAGGGGAGACCGTTAGACTGGTAGACTATACTGACCTGTGGTATAGTAGTTCGCACACGGAAAGGGCAGTGCATGAGGGAAGTACCAAAACATCTTCATATAGGGCGCATGCAAGCAGATGATGAAAATTGTCTAGGATGGAAGAGGTCATACAGTAAAACCTGCAAAAGAGCGAATGTTAACAAGAACATAAACATACAACCCTCCCCAAAGAAAAAACAAGCTTGACAACCCTCTCCTGCTTTAGACCCCCCCCCCCTTTGATATTTTCCAATGTATTCCTAAAAATATGTGATTAGAGTATGTTGAAATTGTGCTGGAATTTAGTGGAGGCAGCGCCTGTTTTCTTTGTGACTTGTGGTCACAACTCTCCGTGGTTCTAAATCAGTATTGTTTTATTAGTCCGAGAATGTCGGAAACATTCATTTGCTTGACAATGCGGATGGTCATATACCTGTTTGGTACATGCAATATGTTTTGTGGACTTCACCGGACAGATGTTGCTCTCCGGTTGTGTGATGAAACAAAGGTGTGGTTGAATTTATTCTGCCACTGCGTCTTCTTGTTGTTTCGACTTTAGGCCTATATATCACGGTGTCAAGGCATATGAACTAACAGATTATAGAGCAAACAACGCGATTATATGGCTTTTTTTCTGACTTGGCTTTCCTTTCCCAGGGGTTTTATCCACGCACAGCTGCTGATGCCAAGTCAATGTGTCCATTTTGTCAGTTGATAGGCAGTTAATAACACTAGTCACGTCCTCAAGGAATTGTTTTTATTTATGGTATCAAGTGTGGTATCTCATTTCGTTATGCTAAATCAATACCTGTCAATATAATTCAATGCAATTGATCCAGGGGAATCGTGCACGGTTAATTAAACATATTATACTCATGTTTTTATTAATGCAACTTGATATCTATGGAAATATTACATTTTCTCTGCACCTATAGAGATACACTTTTAACAACTACATGCAAATGCTTTGCAAGTTACAGGTACACCATGCGTGTGGTGTAACGAAACGGTGTTTCCTACTAGTGTTTAATACATACTCCATTTAATAATCTGTTATCAGAGTTAGGTATCCAACAAATGTAGATGACGTTGCTGCATAAAACAAGTAGCTTAAATTAAATCAGGCAACGACTTGCTTTTGCTTCAACCCAGACGTTTCATCTGTAGCCTGTTGGTAGCAACACAACACACACGATTTGGGAGAAAGAGAGAGAGAGAGAGAGAGAGAGGAATAGATAGACTACATTCATTTATCAGTGCATTCTATTGAGAGTTGTATCTAATCCACAATAGTCTCGTGTGTGTTTTGTTCTGTTATCTTTTCGCACATTCGTTTCTGCAGAGTCTCGGGGCCCAGGAAAAGCAGTGTAGGGGGTAGGCGGTACAGCTCGAGCTGTGCGGTGGCAGAGTCGGTGACAGAGGTACAGCAGTAGCCCAGCTGCGCGTGGAGGGCACAGCAGACAGAACGGAGCAGAACGGGGAGCCTGGGTGGAACGTGCCGCGCGCATGACAGCTTCAAAGGAACGCAGCGCCGCGCGGCAGCACACAAATTGAGCCCGCTAATCTGAACCCCTGCACCGCTCTTGTCAAAAGCATCTGTGTGAAATAACCCTCCTCATGCAGATCAGCTTCTAAACTAGGGCAGGCTTTATCCCTCATCTGTTCCGCGTCGCCGCCGACCAGAGCCTCATAGTCAGCAGTGGATAGTGCAGGAATGAAGTGGACCGCATAGCAAGAAATCAGGCGATAGGCTACTGCACCTTGGCTTTCTCCTTTTCACTCAAAACGTGACACAGTCTGGAACTATCCAGACGTTATTTTTTACTATTTCAACAATACTGAGGATAACACCTAGTTTGCACTTCAACGATTGGAGACCGCAAAGGAGCTCTTTTTACCCAGCCAAATTTATTTGGATGACCGGCTTTCCAAGTGGCTTTTTTATTGGATTCTCTACTACTTGGACTTTAATCTCAGAATCTCTGATTGTTATCCGTCGTTGCATGTAGAGGGTAACAGTAAAAAAAAAAACCGAAGAAAATCCGAGAAATCGAAGTTCAGTTCTGTAAGTACGTTACATATGAGTTGACTATGTTTCGTTCCCCGCCACTCCTGCTAGAACCGTAGCCAGCCCCTGTGGTAGAGAAGTTGTTTAGCTTCTCTCTCCCTCTGTGCGCGAACACTTAGAGCTAACACCCCTTTCTATGTAGTAGATCGCCTGGAAAGATACACAAAAATAGAGCGTTCTCCTTCACCCCCGCCTGGTACCAACAGGCGGTTCTGGTCTAAGGTTCTCCAGAGAATGGTAAATGGCCGATGGGGAATCATGAACAGCACTTTGGAACTCGAAGATGGACCACGGCATAAAAAACAGGTATGTACCTACCCTCCTTGTACACATTTTTTCTTGCGCAGCTGTGCGCTGTATTTGTTGTCTTTATAGATTTTGTATAGAGCGCCAGAAAGGCAGGTGCAACTTTGGCGCAGTATTTTGTTTGCCTCCCGCTAGAAGGCTAGATGCTAATCGAGTCCGTGGATGTCCATTCCCTAAACCCTAACCGTAACCTCAACCACTACCGTTATCCTAACCCCAACCATAACCCTTACCTTCCCATAACCCAAACATTAACGATTACCTTAACCATGTGAAATGTCAACTTCAATAGGTAGGGACTCCCCAAGGATCCCGGATAGTCACACTGTATTTGGGTGCAGCGCTCTATTCCGTGGGGGTAGCAGTGGAGCTCCCCTCTCTCTCTCCCCTGGCTATGGCACTTCTTGTTCCTGTCACAGTTTGTAAACCCAGCTGTATATCAAGTGGATGGCTAATAGGTTATTTTGTTTCCCTCAATGCAAGCCTCGGAAGAGACAGTGCTATTCTCTGGAGTTGAAATTGCTTCACAGATAGAGAAATAGCCGAGAAAGGGGAAGAGAACTTTGGACTTGGACTGTGTGATATTGGCTATTCACCTCCGAGTTCCATGAATGATGTTTTTGAATCTACAGGGCCCTCGAAAAAATGCTGGGTGTATGCACTCTAAAAAATAATGCTGGGTTATAAACAACCCAATTTGGGTAAATATTGGACAGAACACACATTGGGTTATTTTGACAAAGCCAATTGGGTCACAAACAACCCATTGTTTTCTTTAAATTGGATTGTTGATGCTGGGTTATTGAGCTATGATCAAAAGGGGCAGATCAGAAGACTGGAGGCGTGGCTTAGTAGGGGTGTGACTTTCAGATAGTTATTTTTGCCCCCCCCCCCTTGAGAGTAAATGTCTTTCTGTTGAATCTGTTCTGTTTAATGCATGTTCAAATTAAAGTAACTGTCATATTATATATTTTTTTCTGTGGAATTGGATGCTGTTTGATTGAAATCAGATAAAAGTATGATGACAAAAATGTACTGTTATTTCATAAAGTTACTGGCCATGTCCCCCATGTCAAACAGTTGGATTCAGAAAAAGGGATTATTAAAGGGATAGGGTGACATCACCCTAACTCTAATTTGAATACACCAATGGTAAAATGATATTCTCTGACCTAATTTAAAGAAGTATCACCTTGTAAACATCATCGGAGAAGGCGTGTTTGCAGAGGGGCGTGGTTTATATAGCTAGATAGCTACTCTACTGGTGACAAAATTTGACTGTAGAGTGTCAGCAAATATATTTCAACATTTACACTATTGATCTATGGCAAAGATACTTATATGTCTCCACTTTCGTCTGTGTCTGGTATTAGCTAGTTACTGGCTAGCTAGGTCTTCAGCCAGCATGGAACAGGGTCGATCAAATCTCTGACATAATTGTCATGTCATTGGAACCGCATAACAAAAGACGTGGAAACAGAGCTGTATGTAGGTGTTTGAGTTGCTTTGTGTGTCCCCACATTTGCTTGAGTTGGATTGTCACGCCCTGACCTTAGAGATCCTTTTATGTCTCTATTTTGGTTTGGTCAGGGAGTGAGTGAGTGAGTTGGGGTGGGCATTCTATGGTTTGTGTTCTATGTTTTCTATTTCTGTGTGTTTGGCCGGGTGTGGTTCTCAATCGGAGGCAGCTGTCTATCATTGTCTCTGATTGAGAACCATACTTTTGGTAGCCTTTTCCCACCTGTGTCTTGTGGGTAGATGTTTTCTGTTTTGTGTCTTTCTGCACAAGACAGAATTGTTTAGTTCGTTCTCTTCGTTGTTTTTTGTTAATCCGTGTTCAGTTCAAATAATAAATACGAAGACGTACCACGCTGTACCCTGGTCCTCCACTCCTTCCAACAGCCGTTACATGGATTCATTGCACCACTCCCCACTGCATCCAAGTTTCTTGACACAGGCCTTTCAAAGAGCTGTTAATCAAGGCAAGCTCACGATTATAAAATCCCCACTCATTCAGAATTTCATTTCAAACTTCCTGATGGTGAGCCATTAGATAAAATAGTACTTTTCCAAAAATGTTGAGCATTTCTATCTTCAAAATGTTTTATGTCACTCAAAAGGCTATTTAACATGGGAATCAGAATGACTGTTCGGGACCCTTAAATGAGTAATGATATTCATGATCACCTTTTACTTTCAAGGTCCAACACAACTATTAAAGGAAAAAAGAAAACATAACTAAAAAGTACATTTACAAAATAACCTGACTCTGCCATCGGCATGACGGAACAGGAACTGGGATTCGTCGGACCAGAAAATGTTTATTCACTTCTCAATTGTCCAGTGTTGGTGATCATGTACCCACTGGAGCTTCTTCTTGTTTTTGGCTGATTGGAATGGAACCTGGTCTAGTCGTCTGCAGCAATAACCTTTATAATGATAGAGGACTTGTTCATTCCAAAATGTTGTTCTGCACACCGCTGTTGTACTGTGCCATTATTTGTCTGTTTGTGGCCCGCCTGTTAGGTTGTTGCCCCATTCTCGGTAAACACTAGACACTGCTGTGCGTGAAAGCCCCGGAGGGCAGACATTTCTAAAATACTGGATCCGGCGTGCCTAGCACCGACGATCATACCATGCTCACAGTCGCTTATGCCACTTGTTTTGCCCATTCTGAATTTAAATCGAACAGTACCTGAATGCCTTGATGCCTGTCTGCCTGCTTTATATAGCAAGCCACGTGACTCACTGTCTGTAAGAGCGATCCATTTTTGTAATCGGGGTGAATGTAGAACAGTAACATGTTTGTGGGTGTTAACTCTTGCGACGAGCAATCCCGGATCCGGGATCGTAATCATAGCCTCAAATACATTAGCATAACGCAGCGGACTTAAATACCCCTAGAAACTTTTCATATTCATGAAAATGATATTGCCGAAGTCGAGGATTGGTAGGATAGTCAGTTTTACTAGGGTAAGTTTGGCGGCGTGAGTGAAAGAGGCTTTGTTGTGAAATAGAAAGCCGATTCTAGATTTGATTTTGGATTAGAGATGTTTAATATGAGTCTGGAAGGAGAGTTTACAGTCTAGCCAGACACCTAGGTATTTATAGTTGTCCACATTTTCTAGGTCGGAACCGTCCAGGGTGGTGATGCTAGTCGGGCGGGTACGGGCAGCGAACAGTTGAAAAGCATGCATTTGGTTTTACTAGAGTTTAAGAGCAGTTGGAGGCCACAGAAGGAGTGTTGTATGGCATTGAAGCTCGTTTGGAGGTTAGTTAGCACAGTGTCCAAGGAAGGGCCAGAAGTATACAGAATGGTGTCATCTGCGTAGAGGTGGATTAGGGAATCGCCCGCAGCAAGAACGACATCATTGATATATACAGAGAGAAAGGTCGGCCCGAGAATTGAACCCTGTGGTACCCCCATAGAGACTGCCAGAGGTCCGGACAACATGCCCTCCGATTTGACACCCTGAACTCTGTCTGCAAAGTAGTTGCTGAGGCAGTCATTATAAAAACCAAGGCTATTGAGTCTGCCGATAAGAATACGGTGATTGACAGAGTCAAAAGCCTTGGCCAGGTCGATGAAGATGGCTGCACAGTACTGTCTTTTATCGATGGCGGTTATGACATCGTTTAGTACCTTGAGCGTGGCTGAGATGCACTCATGACCGAGTGCACAGCGGAGAAGGTACGGTGGGAATCGAAATGTTCAGTGATCTGTTTACTAACTTGGCTTTCGAAAGACTTTAGATATGCAGGGCAGGATAGATATAGGTCTGTAACAGTTTGGGTCTAGGGTGTCACACCCTTTGAAGAGGGGGATGACTGCTGTAGCTTTCCAATCTTTAGGGATCTTGGACGATACGAAAGAGAGGTTGAACAGGCTGGTAATAGCGGTTGTAAAAATGGCGGCAGATAGTTTTAGAAAGATAGGGTCCAGATTGTCTAGCCCAGCTGATTTGTACGGGTGCAGATTTTGCAGATCTTTCAGCGCATCTGCTGTCTGAATTTGGGTGAAGGAGAAGCTGTGGAGGCTTGGACGAGTAGCTGCGGGGGGGGGGGAGCTGTTGGCTGGGGTTGGAGTAGCCATGAGGAAGGCATGGCCAGCCGTTGAGAAATGCTTATTGAAATTTTCGATTATCATGGATTTATCAGTGGTGACCGTGTTACCTAGCCTCAGTGCAGTGGTCAGCTGGGAGGAGGTGCTCTTGTTCTCCATGGACTTTACAGTGTCCCAAAACCTTTTGGAGTGGGAAAAAGCTAGCCTTTGCTTTCCTGAATGACTGGGTGTATTGGTTCCTGACTTCCTTGAACAGTTGCATATCGTGGGGACTATTTGATGCTATTGCAGTCCGCCACAGGATGTTTTTGTGCTGGTCAAGGCAGTCAGGTCTGGAGTGAACCAAGGGCTATATATGTTCTTAGTTTAGCATTTTTTGACTGGGGCATGCTTATCTAAGATGGTGAGGAAATGACCAGGCATCCTCGACTGACGGGATGAGGTCAATATCCTTCCATGATACCCGGGCCAGGTCGATTACAAATGCCTAGTTGCAGAAGTGTTTTAGGGAGCGTTTGATAGTGATGAGGGGTGGTCATTTGACCATGGACCCATAGCGGATACAGGCAATGAGGCAGTGATCGCTGAGATCCTGATTGAAGACAGCAGAGGTCTATTTGGAGGGCAAGTTGGTCAGGATAATGTCTATGAGGGTGCTCATGTTAACGGATTTAGGGTTGTACCTGGTGGGTTCCTTGATGATTTGTGTGAGATTGAGGGCTTCTAGTTTAGATTGTAGGACTGCAGCGGTGTTAAGCATATCCCAGTTTAGGTCAACTAACAGAACGAACTCTGAAGCTAGATGGGAGGGGGTGATCGATTCACTAATGGTGTCCAGGGCACAGCTGGGAGCGGAGGAGGGTCGATAGCAGGCGGCAACAGTGAGAGACTTATTTCTGGAGAGGGCAATTTTTAAAATGAGAAGTTCAAACTGTTTGGGTATAGACTTGTAAATTATGACAGAACATTGCAGGCTGTCTCTGCAGTAGATTGCAACTCCTCCCCCTTTGATAGTTCTATCTTGACGGAAAATGTTGTAGCTGGGTATGGAAATCTCAGAATAGCTGGTGGCCTTCCTAAGCCAGGATTCAGACACGGCAAGGACATCAGGGTTGGCGGAGTGTGCTAAAGTAGTGAGTAAAACAAACTTAGGGAGGAGGCTTCTGATGTTGACATGCATGAAACCAAGGCTTTTTCGATCACAGAAGTCAACAAATGAGGGTGCCTGGGGAAATGCAGAGCCTGGGTTTACCTCCACATCCCCCGACGAACAGAGGAGGATGAGGGTACGGCTAAAGGCTATCAAAACTGGTTACCTAGAGCGTTGTGGACAAAGAATAAAAGGAGCAGATTTCTGGGCGTGGTATAATAGATTTAGGGCATAATGCGCAGACAGGGGTATAGTGGGGTGAGGGTACAGCGGAGGTAAGCCCAGGCACTGAGTGAAAATAAGAGAGGTTGTATCTCTGGATAAGCGGGTTATAATGGGTGAGTTCACCACATGTGTGGGAGGTGGGACAAAGGAGGTGTCAGAGGTACAATGAGTGGAACTAGCGGCCCCCCAGTAAACTAAAACAATGATAACTAACCTAAAAAAAACAGTATACAAGGCATATTGACATATGAGAGAGACATACAGCGAGGCATAAAGTGATCACTGTGTTGATTTGGAGAGCTAACTAAGACAACAATTGGTGAGACAACAAAAGCTAATCAGCTAAAACAACAACAGGTAAAATGGCGATGACTGGGCAGAGAGGGTCAGTTAAGTTGTTATGGCTGCAATCCCGACATCGGGTTCGATATGACAACTACCAGTGAAAATAGAGGGCGCCAAATTCAAACCACAGAAATCTCATAATTACAATTCCTAAAACACACGTGTTTTATATAATTTTAAAGCAATTCTCGTTGTTAATCCCACCAAAGTGTCCGATTTCAAATAGGCTTTTCAGCGAAAGCACTACAAACGATTATGTTAGGTCTCCACCAAACCACAATAAGCACAGCCATTATCCAGGAAAATATAGCATTCACAAAAAGCATAATAAAGATAAAATGAATCACTAACCTTGAATTATCTTCATCAGATGACACTCATAGGACTTCACATTACACAATACATGCATGTTTTGTTTGATAAAGTTCATATTTATGTAAAAAAAAATCTGAGTTTACATTGGCGCGTTAGATTCACTAGTTCCAAAAACATCAAGTGATTTTGCATAGCCAAATAGTTTCAACAGAAATACTCATCATAAATGTAGATGATAATACAAGTTATACACATGGAATTATAGATATACCTCTCCTTAATGCAACCACTGTGTCAGATTTTTAAAAAAGTTTACGGGAAAAAGCAACCCATGCAAAAATCTGAGACGGCGCTCAGAACAGTATCCAAATTAGCCTCCATGTTGGAGTCAACAGAAACCAGAAAATACATGATAAATGTTTCCTTACCTTTGATGAACTTCATCATAATGCAGTCCTAGAAATCCCAGGTCCACAATAAATGCTTGATTTTTTCGAAAATGTCCGTTATTTATGTCCAATTAGCTACTTTGGTTCGCGCATTTGGTAAACAATTCCAAAGTCACAAAACGCTTCCACTATAACGTGACGAAATGTCCAAAAGTTCCGTAAAAGTCAGTAGAAACATGTCAAACGATGTACTGAATCAATCTTTAGAATGTTGTTTACATATATCTTGAATAACGTTCCAACCGGAGAATTAGAATTATTTCAGATGAGCGGTGGAACGCAAGTCCTTCCCCTGTGAACGTGCCTGGTGAAAGCATGGTCCACTCATGGCTGTGGTGACTATTTCCTGTGTCAATCGACTCCCCTTCACATTAGAGTCATCAGACAAAGTTCTATTGACCGGTGACATCTAGTGGAAGGCGTAGGAAGTGAAAACTCATCCATATCTCGCTGTAATTTCAATGAGACCTTGGTTGAAAATCTGTCACCTCCAGAAAAAAAATCAGGAAATGGAATTTCTCAGGTTTTTGCCTGCTATATGAGTTCTGTTATACTCACAAAAATAATTCAAACAGTTTTAGAAACAGTTTTAGAATCTTCAGTGTTTTCTATCCAAAACTAATAATAATATGCAAATATTAGCAACTATGACTGAGGAGCAGGCCGTTTGATATGGGCACCTTTCATCCAAGCTACTCAATACTGCCCTTGCAGCCATAAGAAGTTAACTACACAGAGCGGGCATCAGCTATGTAGCCAAGGGATCATAGGGTGCATGGGACAGCAATATATGGGACAGGGAAGCAGCGGAGCAGTTGCTACCACGCTATCACGCGGGCGACGCAGCATTTAAAGTTAGTAGCCCGGGGCTAGTAGAAGCGTCTGCTCCGACGTCCGGCGGAGGCCGGTTGAAGGCATAGCGGATGGAGTATTCGTCAGCAGATCTGTCGTGGTGGTGCACGGGGCGCCGTGTCTACTAAGGATCCAAGCCAGATGGCGAAAGAGGTATTGTAGTTGTAGTAATTTAGTTTTCTATCCGGGAGATGTGCCTGGCTCATGGCTCACTGGTGCTAGCTTTGGGGCAGGAGCGTTAGCCACTATAGCCACTCGGTAGCAGAGGTGATCCGGTGCCAAGGTCCAGAGTTCACGGCAAGGATCCGGTGGAGTAGTGTGTTCTAGCCGTGTTTGGGTGGAGTCCGGGTGAACAACTGAGTAGGCCGGGAGGTGGGCCTCAGGGATAGTTTCGGTACTGCTGCAATCAGTTGGTTGTAAGATTGTATTGAGCAGGCATTCCCATATATTTTCAATAGCTGCATATGTGACAACTCCTCCGTTTCTATTCATAACATCATTAATAAATATAATACAATTTATTTAAATTTTTCCATGAAGATTTTTATTTCTTCTTATCAGTATATTTGAGATTAACCCATAACATTGGTTGTAATATTTGTTCTATCTTTTCTGGTGGATAAAACTGAAATTGCAATCAGCTTTGAATGGCTTGTTTCAGAAAGGCGATACTTTAGACAAAATGTAATTTTCAATTAATCGAAAATGAGAAGTTGTAATCTGTATAAAGGCAAAAAGTCATTTAAAAACAAAACAAAGGATGAGCCTTTCTTAATAATCTACGGGATAATCATTTTGGGTTTAAGTATATCTTATGTATGAGCATAAGCATTCCAAATCAAATTAAATAATTTTTGCTCATGTGATTTAAAAGATTATTCAAAGAGTTAATCAATGTGATTTTTCCTTAACTAGACAAGTGTTTACGTCTCCATGGTTTCAGAATCTTATTTATTTTTTCTTTACTTTCTATTGAAATTGATTGTGGTAAATTCCCTTATAATTTTTGAGATGTGAATACCAAGTATGTCTACTTCACCACTCACCCATTTTATTGGTAAACTACAAGGTAGTGTAAACACTGTATTTTTGAACGATCCAATACGTAATATGGTCTACTTGTCATAATTAGGTTTTTAGTCCAGAGAGGATAGATAAATGATCAAGATCTTCAATTAGACTGCGAAGGGATCCAAATTGCGGAATTATGACAAAACTAGAGTCCTCAGCATACATTATCCCCTGCATTTCTAACCCTTGATGTTCTTGTTGGATCTCATTTTCGTAGCTAACATTTCAATGGCCATTGTTAATAGATATATAGACAAAGAACAGCCTTGTTTAACTCCTCTTAAAAGTGCAATACTTTCTGAGAAGTAACCATTATTTACATCTGGGGTTGCTGCACATAACTTTAACCATTTGTATAAGAGATTCACCAATATTAAAGTCAGGATTTGGACCCACCCTGCCTGGTGTCAACGCTACAGACGGGTGGCGGTGGTGTACTGGTACGATGAATGTTTTCCTGGCACACGTTAGGTCCCTTGATACCAACTGATACCAATTAAGCAATGATTGAACACCACAGTGTATCTGAACATTGTTGCTGACCAAACCCTACAGAGTATCTTTGGAATGACATGAAATGGGCGGTTTGTAGCATGAATATACCACCGCCCTATCTGCAAAAACTGTGTGATAGGGGTTATTTGGCTTGTAACCGTAGCGTGTAACCCTTTCTGATGCTTGCCAAGATTTACCAGAGATAAGGGACTGTTGATATTGCGCGTGCGTGCACACACACTTACTTAAACACTTGATGCATCTAGTGTAGTAAGGGGAGTCACCCCAGGCCATTGCAGAGCTGCTTTAGAAGGCTATAATGAGCAGCAGACAGATTTGAGTCTTCTCTTTTCAGCAGGAGCCAATTGTTTCCAACCTGGGTTTTCCGCATAATAATTGTCTCGAAATTGAACCTAAACTTTACGGAAACAAATTTCACACAAATTGAAATAAAATAAGTAAAGTATAATGGGAGAGAAAGGGGGAGAATGTGTGAGTTCATGAGTGAGGGCAAGCGAACAATATAGATAAGGCGTTCAATATCTGGGAACAGATTCACATCGGGCAGCAGGTGAGCAGGTGTCGGAGAAGGTGGTTTGTGGAGGCTTGTGGAACCTTACGTTGGGCAAGGGGAGAAATGTCACTAAGGACAATTTTTTGACTTCCCTGTCATTGGCGAACAAGCTGCTTACAAAGAAAACAAGCCTGGCCAGCACCATGAACAAAGTCAGATGGGAGCTCCCTCCCTCTGCACAAAACAAGGCACCTGCACTGCCGTTGTACTCTACAACGGTGCTGAAGAATGACAAGACAATGGGACACAATAAAGAGAGAACCGGAGACTAACCAAACAAATGTATGTCAAAAAGTGTCAAGCCATTGAAAGTTACCCAGATTTGTGTCAATTGTTAGGAGAAGTGATAAGAGCTAAATTAAATCAAACTGTTGCCATTGTGTGAAGATGCACACAATGTAAGCATGAGCTGATAATAATTGACTATTCTTGACTGCTGTCATGTCCACACTTCTATTCAATGCCGTTATTGCATTTGTGCCGATTTTCACTATTTATCAAGGCCATTTGGAGCTTATTGTGATGTTCAGGCTATGGATGTTTTCGTCATTTGACCATGGGTCTTGCTGACCCCGATTGGTTGGGGTATTTTTTTTATTTAGTAATTATAAAAAGAAGCTGTTACCCTGTGCCAACACATGTGCTTTCTGTTTCATAGTTGTAACAAAAGCACAAATAAAAAATAAAAAATGTGTATTTTTTGTTGTTGTACGTGTAACCTACAGTAACATAAACGAATGAGAAGGCTAACGTGTTATTAAAATAAAAAGACAAGGCCTTCATAAACAGCAACACCCAATACTTTGTTTTTTTTGCGATAGCATATATTAAATGCATTAATTACGCTGTGAGAATGTTGCAGTCAGAATGACTGCTCATTAGCTTGAAGGGGGGTCCCTCGAGGCCCAGCAGTTCTAGTTAAAAGAAGCTATTGATCCTTCATGTCTAAATTACATTATGGGCATTCTCATGGTGTAGTAGGCTATTCAGAATTATTTCATTTCTTTTTGAACAGACCAGCAATTCTATAACTTTGGCAAATTTATTTCAATTTATCAGGGGTGCTGCAGCTCCTCCAGAACCCTTTGCGCGGCTGTGATTCTATAAGGAAAACATGATGATGAAGTGCAATGCTGGAAAAATGAGAGTTTCAGGCGTATGTCTATCAGAGCAGAGAGATCTTAGAAAGGGAATCTCATCCTAGTTCTGTGAGGAACACAGGCGCGCTTCTCACACTGTCACATTCACGAGTTGGTATCAAACATGTGTTCCAATGTTGGGCAAACCGTAAGGCCTGGCAAGCCCAACCGAATAAACTTTTAGAATATCAGGCATGGGTTTGAATATCTAGATACTTTTTCACATTTCACGTTTTTTTTGGGGGGGGGGCAGGATAAATTAATGAAGAGGAAACTCAAATGAACTTTGAACACATTTATTCTGACTTGTACATTGCAAAAAGTGAACAATAGTAGATCCCAGGTTGAAAAAGAAGCAGTAAACAGGGAGTGGTTCCTGGTTCAGTGTAACGACGTTCGTCTGTTGAAGGAGAAGCGGACCAAAATGCAGCGTGGTGGTTACTCATGTTCTTTAATGGAACTGAACGAGACATGAAATAACTTATAATATTACAAAACAACAAACGGAATGAGAAAACCTATACAGCCTGTCTGGTGAACAACTACACAAAGACAGGAACAATCACCCACGAAAACACTCACAGAATATGGCTGCCTAAATATGGTTCCCAATCAGAGACAACGAGAATCACCTGACTCTGTTTGAGAACCGCCTCAGGCAGCCATAGACTACGTCGACGCCCCACAAAACCCCAAGACAAAAAACACACCACAATAACCCATGTCACACCCTGGCCTGACCAAATATATAAAGAAAACACAAAATACTAAGACCAAGGAGTGACATTCAGTAGGCCTCTGATTTCCCTGTTGGTGATCTCACAGTGTAAAATCACCGCAAATAGCCCTCTCTCTCTCTGAGATACTCTTCTCTGTGTGGTCAAGGTGTCTAATATCAAATTCTACAAGTGCAAGTTTCTTCACGCAAGTTACACACACACACACACACACACACGCACGCACACACGCACGCACGCACGCACACACACACACACACACACACACACACACACACACACACACACACACACACACACACACACACACACACACACACACACACACACACACACACACACACACACACACACACACACACACACACACTTGCTGCTTGCTACTTGTTTGTATGCCTCTGCAGTTGAGTGTGAATGTGTGAGCGAACGTGTGAGAATGTTAGAAGGTGCTTCAGTTCGTGCAAGTGCATTTGAGTGTTTTGTTAATGTATGCCTCTCCTGGTCTTTGTGAATGTGTGAGAGTCCCGAAGCAGCATGTGTGTGTTTAATCAAGCCATGCTGCTCCATAAGGACGGGTTTACTATGTTTATTGAGGGAAAAAAACAAGCCTTCAGACTCATTTATTTTAGTTTGAAGCAGTTTTATATTAACAGCAGCGTGGAAATCATTCACCTCCATGTCACCTCAACAATTATGGATGCATGCCATTATGAATTTTAACGCATTTCTTGGGATTTCATCACATAAGAGATATTGTAGGATATTACTGGAGATGTTATAGACCATTAACAATTTGATGTGTAGTGACATTGATATTTGTGACTCCTTTCAGGAAACATTTCCTGCGTCACTACTTCACAGGAGCGTTATTTGAAAGTGAACTTTCGTTTAAATATCAAAATGCATTTTTTTGGCAGAAAAGCCTTTTGGAACATTTGAACTTTAATGTGCCTTAATTCTTGTGACTCCCCATCCAGGGTCCGGGAGCGTAATCATCGCCTGACACTAATTAGCATAACGCAACGGACATAAATCTTCCTAGAAAATCTTCCTATTCATGAAAATCACAAGTGAAATATATTGGAACACAGCTTAGCCTTTTGTTAATCACCCTGTCATCTCAGATTTTCAAAATATGCTTTACAGCCAAAGCTAGACAAGCATTCGTGTAAGTTTATCGATCGCCTAGCATAGCTTTATGCCTTGCTAGCAGCAGGCAACCTTGTCACGGAAATCAGAAAAGCAATCAAATTAAATTGTTTACCTTTGATGAACTTCGGATGTGTTCACTCACGAGACTCCCAGGTAGATAGCCAAAGTTCATTTTTTCCACAAATATGATTTTTGTAGGCAAAATAGCTCTGTTTGTTCTTCACGTTTGGCTGAGCAATCGCCCATAAATTGCAGTCACGAAAACGGCAAAAAATATTATCGATAATATCCACAGAAACATGGCAAACGTTGTTTATAATCAATTCTCAAGGTGTTTTTCAAATATCTATTTGATAATATATCCGTCGGGACAATTCGTTTTTCAGTAGGACCGATTGGAGTAATGGCTACCTCTGTATTTTACGTGAGAGTTACCCTGGGAGCCATCAGTTGACCACTTACGCAATGTAGCCGCCTACGGCTATTCTTCAACATAAATGAGTAAAACTACGTCACAATTCTGTACGCACCTTGGGGAATACGTAGGAAGCGTAATCTGGTTGATAGCACATTCACAGCTCAATAGAGACTCATTGGAATGCAGCGCTTTCAAAATATGGGGCACTTCCGGATTGGATTTTTCTCAGGCTTTCGCCTGCAAGATCAGTTCTGTTATACTCACAGACAATATCTTTACAGTTTTGGAAACAGAGTGTTTTCTATCCTAAGCTGTCAATTATATGCATATTCTAGCATCTTGTCCTGACAAAATGTCCCATTTTTTACGGGAACGTTTTTTTTCCAAAAATGAAAATACTGCCCCTAGAGTCGCAACAGGTTAATAACAAACTTGTATGCCATCTGTAAATACAAATACAATTGTCAATTAAGAGCCTAGTTGGTGTAGCCATGGAAAAAGTTCGAAAACTTCCCGCTAGCCATGATTGGCTGAGATAATTAGTGGGCTGGAGATGGCGAGTAATGAGTTTGGATTGGTCTGCCATGTAGCACGCTTCTGTCCATAACATGAGCTAGTCAGTATGTGTAGGTAATCCTTTCTAACGCAGCTTTTTTGAAAGATATCACATAGTAGAACTGCATAAATGTTGCTCTCCACTGTTACACTCCGAGTTTTGAAATCAGTGGAATTAGAGTATGATAGCTAAGGAGATGGAGAAAATTCTGCCGTTTGTTTGCAAATATGCAGACGGAGTCCAAAAGAGAACACACAGAAGGCTGTTGGATAAAACACCTGTCTCCGGATTACATCTTCAAACAAAGGGTAACCATTGCATCCGTGACAGAGAGGGATAAGCATCCATCTAGCTACATTGTCAGATATTAAACATTTATCATTTTGGCAGAAAGTCGTTTTTGCTTCAAGTTAAAGTGTACTGTTAGTTAGCTAGCTAATGTTATGTGTATGATCTCTGTAGTAATATTATTTGAATCTCAGATCCATTTGTATTGCTCGTTATAGCCTAATGTCAGCTGGCTAACATTGACCTTGGTTGATTAGCTACCTGCAGATTCATGCAGGGTAGTAATGGTATGAGTTGGGATTATGGTTCATTGTTTAGCTAGATAGCTGCATATCAAAACAAAAGACTCCACTACGCAAGTAACTATTTCAATAGAATGTTTACAATGTGACTGCAACAAACTGTCGATAGACGTAGCTGGTAAATTCGCTCAGAATAACTGACAAATTTACGAACGCTCAACACCCTTTGAATATGGCCAGTGTCAGAAAAACGTTGGCAAAAAAAGCATAATTAAATTGTTGCCAGCAGCACAGTAGCAGTCACCAACACTCTGGATAACATAAAAACAGCCTAACGAGCTCTGCTAGGGCGAGTAAAATGGTCAGAGTGAGCTGTTCTCTCATTTGTGTCTAACTAGCAAGCTATCCAATGTTAGCCTGGGTGCTTGACTGCTGTTGTTAAGTCAGAACACTCGGATCAACCCTACTCCTCGGGCCAGAGCATCCAGTGTGCACTCTGAATGCTCTGAAACCGAATCGCTCGGAATTTACAAACGCACAATCTGACAACGCTCTGAGTTTAAGAATGCCCAGAGCACACTCTGGCACTCCAGATTAAATCCACGAACACACCCGTAGTATAAACCAGCCTTTAGTCTTGAAATCTTTGGTGGTTAAGTACTTGGCCTCACATGTGAATCCTTAAAGAGATGGGTGAGGCTAAAGCTTAAGAGGGTGTGAACAATGCTAAATAGGTATAGATAAAGAAGAGTTCTCCAGTAGGTACCACAACATTCAGGGGCCATTTTCTCAAAAGTGAGGTTACAAGTTTATAAACTTTCAAAGCAGAATTACTTTCCCATAATTCATCAACTGTAGTGTATGTATGATATACCATTTTGTAGCTCTGAGTCTATCTAATGTAAAAAAAAAAAAAACTACAACACGATTTCAAATTTTCCTACATAAGACGAATCAAGCCGGTCGGTCACATTTTGATTCACTCAGTCGGTCTATTTTTATTGTGAAATTTTAATTGTGTGACTGAAGGAGAATGCGGTTCTTATCAAGTTACACAAATCCACGAGGAGTCAGTAGAAACCACAGAGAACTAACTAGGCACACTCCCCTCGGGACATACCAAGATGGAATTTCTCTACCATCATAGGACAATGGTAGAGTAACTCCATCTTGGTATGTCCCGAAGGAGTGTGCCTAGTTAGTTTTCTGTTTGGATATAAATATGTGCATGCTAATGTGAATGTGTGTTTGAGAAATATTGCACTTCTAAGAGTTGCATACTGTAAGTGTGCATGTGTGTGCATGTGCGTGTGCGTGTGTGTGCATGTCTGAGTGTGTGCATGTGCGTGTGCATGTGTGTATGTATTCACTGTTAAAGGGAAACCATTGTGTAAGTGCTAGATGGAAGGCTGCAGATGACAACAGCACGGGCTTCTTTCTGTGGCCTTGTTCTTCTATATGCCATTCAGTCTTTGTTTCTATCCTCATTGATCAGAAGCCTTGAGAGAAAGAGAAAGAGAGACAGAGAGAGACATTGGGAATGGGAAAATGAGAGTAAGAGAGAGTGAAGTCTTATAAAGGGTCTCTATACACCATTTTTATTTTAAATAGTACCAGATATGGGTTCTTTGGCTTGTAACCATAGCAAAACCCTTTTTGGTGCTATGTACTGTAGAAACATTTTGTAAGGCTCTTTAGAGAACCTTGCTCATAAGGTTCTAAATGGAACCTATATGGTGCTATATGGTGCTATATTTAACCCTTTCTTTAAGGTTAATTTGAGATTTTAGCATGTACATTTTGGTGGCGCAAACTCAACCAGTTTTTCTTGAAAAATCACTACACCACATAACACTAAACAATACGTTAGTTGCACAATAACGGTGACAAACGGTGCCCACAAACTGTTAGAGCCTACTGTACATAAAGCTGTCCCAACAGAGGAGCTTTCTTTCCAGCGCCATGGAGCGAATCCTTACCACCGCTACACCTGGCTATCAGCGGAGACTCCTCTGGCAGCGAAACAGTTAATTCAGCCTCATTTACTGCCTTTTTGAAAACCATAGCGGACTTGTTTAAATACGGACTCCTCATGGATTTGTGTAACTCGATAAGGACCGCATTCTCCTTCAACAATATCGAATGCCCACATGAGTTGTACTTCTAAACCATACCCAAACATTACATTTATGTTCAGTAAACTCCTCATCTTTGTTCTTGTATCACATGAGATGTGAATAGGAAACTTAATTCCGAAGTTGAAGTGTATTTTCTGTCACTTCAGCTCAAATAATGGACGCCGTTGACTTCAATAAATGTTGCGTAATTTTTTGACATGGCTGCGTCAGTTCTTTTTGCATACTTTCCATTGAAGGCTTCCTTTGTTTTGGACTCATACTCCGACCCTCCCCTTCTTCAATTTGCGTGCCTGGAGCACGGTAGTATGCATTTTGACAAACACCCAGGGTTTTGCCACACTTGCCACCGGGTCTGCGTCGCGCCGAACGGTGTGCATCACAGACACCAGGGGATTCCCAACTTCAATTGAGCCACCTTAACTCTCAATCCCAACGCAGTTATGGCTCCTTTTAGTGGCACTCTGAAGGAGAGCAGAGCAGGACACCCTTTCATCCCGAGACTGGAAGCACCCTCTCCATCTGAGCACACAACAAAATAATCAGCATAAGTCCACCTCTGCATATTTTGGCCAAATTGACAGACCCCAACTACTTCTTCACCCAGCCTGATACCACAAATGTATGTGCCAAAAGGGATGGATCTGATTTTTCCATGAATCATACTCCCACAGGGCCAGAGTGATCTCCGGAATATACCTGAGCGTTATGGTACAGCTCAGGAGCCTTCACCTCACCTGATGACGCAAGTTCGTTCTTCTCACTTTGTAATATGAAACTAGATAACACAACACATCACACTCTCAAAAACGGTTGCACAAAAAACAGCTGGGCGCAAACCACACCCCAGAATATTCTAACAGGGCGCTCCCCTACATTTTAATTATCACTAAAAGATCAGGGAACCCTTTTGTGAACTGTAGAGAATCATTAAAGAACTCGAAGGGTTCTTTGAGTCATTATGGTTCCACATTGACCCATCACCCTTCCCAACGAACCCACATTTTGTGCGTGTTTAGAGTCGCAAAGATCTTCAGCCCCACGGAAAGTGTCAGTACGAAATCCAGTCTACATTACACTCCAACAGACCATTTCAGAACCATGGACAGCGTCCACATAGAGACAGACAAAGGGTGGCAAGAGAGAGAGAGAGAGAGAGAGAGAGAGAGAGAGAGAGAGAGAGAGAGAGAGAGAGAGAGAGAGAGAGAGAGAGAGAGAGAGAGAGAGAGAGAGAGATGGATGGATGGTTAAAGGCAGTTCCCAGTAGTGTAGAGTGTTAACCTCTTAAAGCAATTGTAAAGTAGACCAATTGTGTGTGTGTCTGTGTGTGTGTCTGTGTGTGTACAGGGGAGCAGTGGTGAAAGGAATGGAGAAATTAAACAAATGAGATGATAACAGAATGAGATGATGGCAAGGTTATACCTCCTGGAGCCTCACATCACCGATTTTGAGCTGCTCGACCAGATACAACATAGTTGCTGGACAGAGAGAGAGCGAGAGAGAGGGGTAGTGAGAGAGAAAGGTGGAGAGAGAGAGAGGGAGTGAACAGTTTCACTGTACTTGTGCATGTGACCATTAAAAAAACTTGAACTTGCACTTCGGGCAGAGAGAGAGCCAGAGACAGAGGAAGAGAGTGAGTGAGAGAGACTATATTTTAAGAGTGGTATTTTCGTCAGACACTCCATGTCTCTCTTACACACACTTACACACCCTTTCCAGTGTTTCTCTCTTTTGGATCTCAACCTCTTTACCTTCTCTCACTCTGTCTCACCCACACATTATAACCAGAGGCAAATTGAAGATTGGATAGTATTTTCTCCTTCATATGCTGCCTGCTTGGCATCATAGAGATATTTCTGCCCTCAAGACATTTCCTGTTATTTTTTGTTCATCCAAAACAATATGCTGTGTGTGTGTGTGTAGATGTACTGTTTACAGTTTGCGTAACTTCCTCTGTTCAATCACCTTGAACGGTTCAATCATCTTGATAGACACCTCGGCTGCCCTACTATTTTGGACAGATTGGTTTATATCTCCATGTCTGCATCTAAAATAACAGCCCCATGGGCCCTGGTCAAAAGTAGTACACTACTTAGTGAATAGGGTGCTCTTTAGAACATAGCCCCATATATGTGGAATGAGAAGTGTTTGGTTTCCTGGAGGTGATTTCAATCTGTCTGAAATGGAGCTCCCATTCATTTGGCTTCTGTCGCTTGCTAGCCTGCCTGGGCTGGTGCTACTGCTATCAAATAGAGATGTTAGATTAAGTCCTACTCTTATAGAGACGCACAAGAGCTGCACAGCTCCCCGGCATAATGGACCTCTCTGTTCCCCGGCTTCCCTATTAATCAAGGGGTTCTTTCATGCACTCATGAACACGCACACACATGGGCAGCATACAAGTTAGTAGACACCCACACATGTGCAAGCGTGCATGCATGCACACACACAAAGTCACGCACACACACTAAAAACGAATGGTTCTATATCGTGCCAAATAAGTGTTATTTGGCTTGCAACCATAGCGGAACCCTTTTTTGGTGCTATATGGAACCTTTTTCTGAATGTTCTCTATAGCACCAAAAAAGGGTTTCGCTATGGTTTCAACACGTTTGGGGGCTATATAGAATTCCTTTTTATGGTTCTTTATAGAATCTTTGTGGAAAATGGTTCTATAAAGGACCTTGCTCAAACTCAAAGGTTCTTTGAGATGCCCCACTGTGTTAGCCTACCGTTACAGCATTAAACTAGGAAACATGGCACGGTATCATCTGTCATATACAAAGCATGGAAATCCTATTTGTCTTTGTGTTAAAGACACATGGTGAAGCCCTGGTGATTGAGTTGTGTCTCCCTAACTGAGTAGTGCTCTCCCCAGTTGCATTATTGGCTCTGTTCTCAACCAAATAGGGCTGTTTCCTCTGCAAACCGGTGTCATATATTTACCCACTAACGAGTGAAGTTCAACTAACAGAGAGCATTAATAACGTCTTTATGGGCCAGGCGCCATCAGGTGTCCCAAGGTTAATAGTTATTTTAATTGACTTGAGGCAACTGGAGGGAAGGATGCCTCCGATACATTTATAGTTTCCCCTTGGCTCATAGTGTTCGACAGGGATGGGTGACTCTGGTCCTCAGGGGCCTGAGTGTCTGCTCTGCTGATTTTGATTCTGTCTTTCAAATGAGTGTCTGGTGTATGTATAGCTGGAGAACCAGGTTTGTCTACTCATCTTTTTATGAATCTGAGCACTGTAGGGGAAAGAGGGATGGAATAGAAGAGTGGGCAGGCAGGTGAGAGAATAGAAGTGGTTCTGCGGTCAAAAGATCTGCAGTGCACCCTCCCCCACTACAGCCTGGGGTTCGATACCAGGCTGTGTCATAGCCGGCTGAGTCCGGAAGCACCATAGGACGGTGCACAATTGTCCCAGCACCGTTCGGTTTAGGGGAGGGTTTGATCAGGGGGCTTTCCTTGGGTCATTGTGCTCTAGAGACTCCTTGTGGCAGGTCCGGACGCCTGCAAGCTGATATCAGCTTAACTGTGTTTCCTCTAACACATTGGTGCGTGCGGTTCACTTCTGGGTTAAGCGAGTTGTGCGATAGGGATGGGTGACTCTGGTCCTCAGGGGCCTGAGGACCAGAGTCACCGCCTGAAATTTGGTAATAATGTAGTGCGGCCAGGAGGGTCATGTTTCGTAGGACGCATGACTCGACCTTCCCCTCTCCCGAGCCCATTTTGGAGATGCAGCGATGAGCCAAGGTTGTAATTTGGGGAGAAATGAGATTTTTTTATATACTCGTGACCATACCACCCTGAAAACATCTGGGTCAGGCTTGGTTAGTACTTAGTAGTGCTTTAAGCTCCCCCCCAAAAAAGCTCCCCCTCAAAAAATGTAAGAAGATAAAAAAAATAAAAAAACTCGTGATTGTAGTGATGGGAGGGTGACAAAGATGGAGTGATGATGATGATGTATCACAAGAGAAAAAGTTCTCTGATGGCAAATATCAGATTTAGATTCCGTTTGCGATGGAGATGTATAAACAGAGGGCTACAGCGATGAGTTCATTCCTACTGTACTATAAAACACTTATGACAAACTCATGGCTAATATATTAACAGAGTTATCGTCTGCCATTCATAATTTATTCACCATCAAAAATTCAATCTGGCAGACTGTGTGCCATTATTCAGCCTCGCTGGGGGAAAGCAGTCGCTGCTGTTTTAATAAATGAGGAGTTTAAGGACTCCACTCCCACGGATCACAGTTATTCCAAACCCCTGAATAGAAATGGAGGGAGGGAGTTGGAGGGAGTTGTTGTGGAGATCTCTGGAAGTAAATGTACTGGGATTGGTTGTCGTCACGCATTTAGAAATCAGGACAACAAGTGCTTGTTTGCGTTTTCTGAAGTGACACTTTTTGGTTCTTGAACCCTCTTCAAAATCAACAGTCTGCTGTGATTGCCTTTTACAACCGGAAGACATGAAAACACTCGTCCTCCACCAGTCTCTCTCTCTCTCTCTCTTACTCTCTCCATCGCTCCCTCTCCGACTGCCATTGAAGTCAATGTATTGTGTAACCCTTGTGTTTATGCTGTAGTTCTATGTACTTGGATGTTTCTGTAGCCCTCTGTGCAAAATGTGCAGCAGGCGGCAATAAGCCTGATTGGATATGGAAATGGGAGGTGTTGGGGGTCCACAGACTTTCTGCTGATGCTGTACAACTCTTTACAGTGTGCATACTGGGGATCTCTTTGTATTACACACACACACACACACACACACACACACACACACACACACACACACACACACACACACACACACACACACACACACACACACACACACACACACACACACACACACACACACACACACACACACACACACACACACACACACACACACACACACACACACACACACACACACACACACTGAGCATGAAACAGCTCTCACCCCCCCCCGTGTAGCGAACACTAATCTTATAAAATAGGACAGGAGTTAGCATGTGTGGTTTCTTCGTATTACTTTGACCAATTTGATCATATTAGTTTACTAATCTCTGCAAGGAAGGGCCGAAGGAAAGATTTTTCCAAAACACCACTGTGCTGTCTTCCGCCATCTTGTCTGTCACCTTTTTTTGAATTCCCTCCCTGCTGCTGATGCTCCATGACTCATATCCACAGCCATAGAGAGATGAAGGGAGAGAGACAGGCTGAGAGAGAAAAGCAGGGAGTGAGAGTGAGACAGAGAGAGAGAGAGAGAGAGAGAGAGAGAGAGACGGATGGAGGTTACAGACTAAGAGGGATGGAGAGAAAAGGATGAAGGAGGAGAGAGTGGAAATACTGAGAGAGACACTGTTGTAGGTATTCCAACAGGTAGACTATCCCAATAGGCGAAGCACCGCCACAACATGTCATTTTTTACTACGAAAACGGCAACAGAAGCTAACTCCTTTCCCCGCTTCGTCTGCTGCAGTATGTTGAGTTTACCGGGGAAGCAGTGAAACCAGCTGTAGAATGAATATTGAGTGATTATGTTTATGAGTTTGTTATTAATAACATTTTACTTTTCCAAAATTGTGTGATATAAAACACTTTTGTTCCTTGTATTAATGGCAGCGTTATTTGCCTATCCCCATAATAACCATTTATCTATGAAATTAGAGATTGAGCACCAATCAGAAAATATTTTACCAAATGACAGTAAAGTGAACAGCTGTTGTGATAGCGCACCACGTTTTTCTGGAATGTTTTGATGTTGTTACACAAGGGATAGTCCAAACTATACAGACTCAAAATGTAGGCCTATAGCATTTTTAAAAAAGGTTCAAAAGCTGAAAAGCTTTGTGGTGTCACTACAGACCCAGGTTCGATCCCGGGCTGTGTTGCAGCCGGCCGCGACTGGGCGACCCATGAGGCGACGCACAATTGGCCCAGCGTCTTCCGGGTTAGGGGAGGGTTTGGCCAGGCGCATGCACGCTGACACGGTCGCCAGTTGTACGGTGTTTCCTCCGACACACTGGTGCGGCTGGCTTCCGGGTCAAGCAAGCAGTGTGTCAAGAAGCAGTGAGGCTTGGCAGGGTTATGTTTCAGACGACGCATGGCTCTCGACCTTCGCCTCTCCCGAGTCTGTACGGGAGTTGCAGTGATGGGACAACACTGTAACAACTGTCGGGTTCACCTAGGGGTCATGATAAGGACTGTACCAAAATGTTTGATGTATTAGAATAATTGATTATGCTTATGTTATAAGACCCCTCCCCTTACATGTATAGATAGGGTCATAGACTACAGATGAACAATATATATATATTCATTATAGAGTTTCATAATTGTTCCACAGTTGTTTTCTCTCTCTCTATCTCTAATAGAGGGGGTCAGGCATTCCACAATAAATCAACTTTGTTGAGTGGATATTTTTTGCATAGCTTTTAGATAACACTGAAACGCTATGTTTGTATAGCTATGGATGCATGGGCTTGGTGTCTGGAGTCGAAGGTAATGACGTAGTCAGTGACATCACTAAAGCTGGATTTTGGTTTAATAAAACAACTGGAGACCTTTTGTTTGATGCAGAACTTACTCATAAACATGCTGTTCAACTTCTGTCTGCAATTGCATTAATAAAAGGTTTTTGAATGATTTAAATAAAGATGTTGTCATAAGGCTAATTTCACCACTGAGGCAATAATGATTGACAAGGACCACTTTGATATCACGAAATTGGGGAGAAAAAAAAAAATTTGAAAAAATAAATAAAAATAAATAAAGCTTTCTTTGCTTGTTATTAATTTTATTCAATGGTTTCACCTGAGTGTCCTTGCCAGCCTGCCAGGGTAGGGCAGCACTACAACACCTGAGTGTCCTTGCCAGCCTGCCAGGGTAGGGCAGCACTACAACACCTGAGTGTCCTTGCCAGCCTGCCAGGGTAGGGCAGCACTACAACACCTGAGTGTCCTTGCCAGCCTGCCAGGGTAGGGCAGCACTACAACACCTGAGTGTCCTTGCCAGCCTGCCAGGGTAGGGCAGCACTACAACACCTGAGTGTCCTTGCCAGCCTGCCAGGGGGCAGCACTACCTTGCCAAGCACCTGAGTGTCCTTGCCAGCCTGCCAGGGTAGGGCAGCACTACAACACCTGAGTGTCCTTGCCAGCCTGCCAGGGTAGGGCAGCACTACAACACCTGAGTGTCCTTGCCAGCCTGCCAGGGTAGGGCAGAGTGTCCTTGCCAGCCTGCCAGGGTAGGGCAACACCTGAGTGTCCTTGCCAGCCTGCCAGGGTAGGGCAGCACTACAACACCTGAGTGTCCTTGCCAGCCTGCCAGGGTAGGGCAGCACTACAACACCTGAGTGTCCTTGCCAGCCTGCCAGGGTAGGGCAGCACTACAACACCTGAGTGTCCTTGCCAGCCTGCCAGGGTAGGGCAGCACTACAACACCTGAGTGTCCTTGCCAGCCAGCCAGGGTAGGGCAGCACTACAACACCTGAGTGTCCTTGCCAGCCAGCCAGGGTAGGGCAGCACTACAACACCTGAGTGTCCTTGCCAGCCAGCCAGGGTAGGGCAGCACTACAACACCTGAGTGTCCTTGCCAGCCTGCCAGGGTAGGGCAGCACTACAACACCTGAGTGTCCTTGCCAGCCTGCCAGGGTAGGGCAGCACTACAACACCTTGTCCTGAGCCAGCCAGGGTGGGCAGCACTAGTGTCCTTGCCAGAATCTTTCATGCCATCTTTTTTGAGCCTTGAGCAAAACATTCTGATGTGATTGTCTTGTGAATCTTTCATGCATCTTTTTTGATTTGAAAATGGGAGCGATGAGAGGTGAAAATGATTTGAATGTGTGTCCAGACAAAGGCAGGGCAGCGTTTTACAGCATTACAATGTTATAGTCTTGTGAATCTCTCAGGCATATTTTTGTTGTTGTTGAAAATGGGAACAAATACTGATTTCAAACAAAAAGGACTACATTCTCATTCATATTATGAAGACATGAGGTGAGAATCCAAATAGTTAAAAAAAAATGCCCTTGCCTTAATAAAGTTGAAACTTGGATAGATATTGTGTGTAATAGTCTATACAGTCAACTCAAAATATAGGGTTCTGTTCTTATGAAATAGCCAACTTTTTCCATATCATAATGAGACTAAATGAAAGGACATAGGCCAAATCGATGTGATTTTATCCAATATTAAATTGTTAAAATGTAGGGGGGAAAGGCAGACATTTTATATAAACATTGGGTTTGAGTGGCTCAAAGTTTTCAGACGTTTTCTGTTGGTAGGCCTACCCATGTGTCTCTCCTCATTCGGAAAGGCTGCTCACTGCTGTCAATACAAAAATTGATAATTCTGACTTAATTCATTTGGAATGATGTGAATAATGATGATGATGGTGAGAGCTCAGTATAGCATAACCCTTTAATGAAATTCCATTTTTATAGTCATGTGACAGAGTATTATTTTTTTACATTGAAACATTCAAATGCTGGCCTTTTACCAGATATATGTTTTCTCGCAAGAAATGTTCGATTTTTAGAACAAATGCTGTTTGCTATAGCATACAGATAACATTCAGCCGATTTGAACACATTTATAGAACATATAAAGAACAGCAATGTACGATTTAATGGATAGCAGCAGACAGACACAAAATTGTTTCACATTCTTTATTAAAAGACACAGAAACGGCCAATATGCAAAACAGTTGGCTTCAAAGCTTCCCCGCCAAATAGGCCTACTGTCACGTCCTGATCTGTTTCACCTGTTCCTGTTATTGTCTCCACCCCCTCCAGGTGTCGCTTATTTTCCCCAGTGTATTTATCCCTGTGTATTCTGTCTCTCTGTGCCAGTTCGCCTTGTATGTTTCCAAGTCAACCAGCGGTTTTTCCGTTTTTCTGCTTTTTGCATTCTCCTTTTTCTAGTCCTCACGGTTTTGACCCTCGCCTGTTTCTGGACTTTGTACCCACCTGCCTAACCATTCTGCCTGCCTTGACCACGAGCCTGTCTGCCACTCTGTACCTCCTAGACTCTGATCTGATTTTGACCTTTTTGCCTGTCCACGACCATTCTCTTGTCTACCCCCTTTGGATTAATAAACATTGTAAGACTCCAACAATCTGCCTCCTGTGTCTGCATTTGGGTCTCGCCTTGGGCCTTGACACCTACAAGGAAACTTGATGTATCTTGATGACGTTGAGTGCATGTGGGGATCTGTGCGCTACGTAATACCTCAACAGGTATTCCAATTAGGTATTCTAAATGTAGGTGCCCTTGACACTGGGTTTGAAACTTGAAGGAAACAGTAATTAAGTGGTTCCATAGCCACTTATTAAATATGCTCTCTTATTGGCACTGAGACACTGGTTGGTTAAAATAGGCCCTCTCATTCACCTCTCTCCTATCTCACACATACACACAAATTCACACCCACACCAAAACCTGTAAAGCCCACACACTATGACACACACGTATATGCATGCAAGCAAACACACACACACACACACACACACACACACACACACACACACACACACACACACACACACACACACACACACACACACACACACACACACACACACACACACACACACACACACACACACACACACACACACACACACACACACACACACACACACACACACACACACACACACACACACACACACACACACACACACACACACACACACACACACACACACACACGCACACGCACACGCACACGCACACGCACACGCACACACTCACTCACTCACTCACTCACTCACTCACTCATTTGTGAGTGTGAGAACTGGAATCAGTGAGGTTAGAGTTAACTCTCCAGCGACTCTTCCCCTGTAAGGGAAAATGTAGGCCAGGCTTCACAGGCCCTGTAATGTGCCAACATAAGAAATCAATCAAACTCACACTACTCGTACAGGCCGACAACTCCCATTGATCTACTGCTGAAAATGTGCAAAAGATGGAGGGAAAACACCACCATGCAGGTTTCTACTGAACAGCGTTGGGGACAGGAGGATGAAAAGGGTTAGGAGGGATGGGAAGAGGTGGCAGAGGAGGGAAATGCAGGTGAGGAGGCATGGGGAAATACAGGAGGTATTGTAAGGGGGACCTTTGTTCTGACCTTTGATCTGAATGGCTGGTAGCTGTGACCCTGGGGGTGATGGAGCTGTCAATCACATGACAAGCAGTCTGGGAAAGTGATTATGTCAAAATTCTGCTGTGGTGTGTCGGTATGAGTTGAGGTTGGGATGGGGAGGCATTTATTTGTATTTGTGTGTGTGTGTGCGTGCGTGCGAGCTGTGGTTTATGTTATTTCCACTCTCTGACACCCTTGACAGCAGCTGTCGCCTGTGGTGAGTCATGGTTCAGAGGTTGGTGGGATGCCCCTGCTTCTAACAAGACACCCCGTACTTTTGATCGGCTTATTCGGCACTAAACTTTCTTGACAGACCAAATCAATTGCAAGTTCAATATTTTACAGAGGATCCTCTGTTTTTGTCGCGCAGTAGATGACTACAAAGCAACAAGCTCTCACAGTCTCACTGCAAGATTAAACATTTCTCCAACAGTAACATTTTGTTGACATTGCACTGCTTATCACAGGGATTGAACACATAACCCTCCAATACAGAGCCTGCGGTCTTACACCCCTCCACCATCCTCAAAATCCAAGCATACTTGATGGTAATAGCGCTCTCCATTGCCCCTAATGGCAATGTAGGTTAAATTAAGGGTTTAGGTTCAATTAAGGGTTTAGGCAGATTAGGGTTTAGGAATATTAGGCACGCAGAAACAACTCTACGGTTCAGTTAAGGCATTCATTCAGACTGGGTTAAATTAAAGGCTAATGTTTGGGATACAGAATTACCTCTAGGGCTCACTTCAGGTATACATTCTGAGTGGTTAAATTAGGGATTAAGGTTTGGGATAGGGTTAAATCATTTCAGAAATTCATTCGGATTGTTTAACAATTCGAGCATTACTTTCAATTGGTTAGATTAAAGATTACGGTTTGGAATAGTGTTCATTAACTTCAGTCATTAGGTCTGATTGGTTAAATGAAGGATTACGGTTTGGGATAGGGTTAAAACAGAACAACAACTCCACGGTTACGTTTAGCCGTTTACTAAGACTCGCCTTTCATCACATTGTGGATGGAGAGGAGATATGTTTTATAGACCAGGTTTCAATTCCAGCTCCCGTCACTTGCAATTTTCGATGTTGTCCATAGTGACCGGTTTTGACGGAGTCAAAAACGTCAAATTGCTACATTAATCTACATTAATCTCCCAGCTATAGAGACCGATACAGTCCAAAAAATTATTTTCTAACATTTCCATTTTCATCCCATCAAATATGTTTTTATTATCCTTATGTCATAAGTGATACATCTCCTGCAGGGGATAGTTGCAGTATTTATAACCAAACTTGCTTTTCCATTTTAGATGTGGGAATCAAATCTCTTCAGTAAATATGCGTGTATCTAATTCTGGTCGAAATGCAGAGAACATTGACATTTTTATTTAGCAAAAACTTTAACCAGTGCCATGGTATATTTATGCGATATTCTCCTCGCATCCCTCCAGTGTACTAATGACTCAATGTGTCTGAGAAAGAAGAGGATATTAGACAGATAGATATGGGACAAGTGACACAACACGGATAACGATTTCAGTGTTAGAAGGATCCATCCATGCATATGGGTGGTTTAACCAGCTAGCGACCACACTTGTCCCTGGTCAGATAAGGTGATAAGGTCTAAAAACATGAAAATAAATTCACGTGAAATGTTCATGTGTCGGACACGTGTGACATTTCACATGACTTTTTTTCACATGACTCAGACACATGTGGTTTTACCAAAATGTCACGTGTTATTTTAAGTTTTCCATGTGCTTTTGTAAATGGCGGGATTAGAACGTGGGTCTTCTATGGGATAAACCAACATGTTGACCATTAGACCTAGAGGGACAACACTAATTTTGGAAGTTGTAGGCTGGGCTACCTCATCACGTGACCAAGAGATTGTTTTTTGTTGTCCATTTTAACTAGTATTATTCATACAAAAAGCAGTGCAAGAATATTGACGTCCTGATTTTGTCCAAAGCAACTGTTAGCAAAAGCAGGTAAATTGATACACTTTCTTTAACCACAATGTCAACTTGTTTTGGCATCGCATTGTTTTTAACTGTGTTGATTATGTATTTTGGATGTGCTCAGGGTATTTTGACCGCTTTCAAACAATGCTTTCAAAATAGATTTTTTATTTTTAACATGTGAAACTGCAAATTTCACATGTGCAACTGCAGTTCACATGTGAAGTGAAAACATAGGATGATTATCTGCCATATGTGACGTGTCAACAATTAGAACTGTGGGTGATCCTGAGGGGTCATAGGTCAGATGAAGATCAGCGCTGGGGCGGATGTAGAGTACTGTTTAGAACATGCATTAGGGTCACGCAAACCATACTATTTCACCGTAATGTATGGCTAAATAGAGCGATAGTATTTGTATTATTCCATGTGTATGGTGTTGTGCTTGATGCTCTATCCCAGTCACACAAACTAGACTGCATTTATGGATTGCATTTATACTTCTGTGCTCCATTCCAAATAGTTGAATATAGTGCTTGATACTCTTTGAAGGATTACGTACAGTGCCTTCGGAAAATAATTCAGACCCCTTGACATTTTACACATTTTGTTACGTTACTGTCACGCCTCCTGCCCCTCTCCATCTCTTTGGCGCTCGAACCTGCCCTTCATTCCGCACACCTGTCAACATCATTACACGCAGCTGAGCAATATTGTAATCACCTGGACTCCATTACTTTGTTGATTGCCCTTCTATATCTGTCTGTTCCTCAGTTGGTTCCCTGTGTCAACATTAATATAATTTTGATTTCCCCTGTCCAGACGCTGTCTGTATTCTATTTCTTTCCGTGGTTATTAAATGTTCACTCCCTGTACCTGCTTCTCGTCTCAATTGTCAAACCTTACAGTTACATGCTTATTTTCCACACAATACCCCATAATGACAGTGAAAACATATTTTTTATTTTTTACATTTTAGCAATGTATTCAAAATGAAAACAGAAATGCCTTATTTACATAAGTATTCAGGCCCTTTGCGATGAGACTCGAAATTGAGCTCAGGTGCATCCTGTTTCCCATTGATCATCCTTGAGAGTTTTATACAACTTTATTGGAGTCCAGCTGTGGTAAATTCAGTTGATTGGACATGATTTAGAAAGGAACACACCTATCTATATCAGGTCCCACAGTTGACAGTGCATGTCAGAGCAAAAACCAAGCCACGAGGTCAAAGGAATTGTATGTAGAGCTCCGATACAGGATTGTGTCGAGGCACAGATCTGGGGAAGGGTACCAAAAAATGTCTTCATCTTTGAAGATCCCCAACAACACAGTGGCCACCATCATTCTTAAATGCACTAATTTTGGAACAACCAAGGCTCTTCCTAGAGCTGGCTGCCCAGCGATCGGGTCAGAAGGGCCTTGGACAGGGAGGTGACTAAGAACCCGATGGTCACTCTGACAGAGCTCTAGAGTTCGTCTGTGGAGATGGGAGAAACTTCCAGAAGGACAACCATTTCTGCAACACTCCACCAAGCAGGCCTTTATGGTAAAGTGGCCAGATGGAAACCACTCCTCAGTAAAAGGCACATAACAGCCCACTTGGAGTTTGCCAAAAGTCACGTACGGACTCTCACACCATAAGAAACTAGATTCTCTGGTCTGATGAAACCAATAGTGAATTCTTTGAATGCCAAACCTGCCACCATTCTTACGGTGAAGCATGGTGGTGGCAGCATCATGCTGTGGGGATATTTTCAGCAGCAGGGGACTGGGAGACTAGTCAGGCAAAGATGAATGGCGCAAATTACAAGGAGATCCTTGATGAAAACCTGCTCCAGAGTGATCAGGACCTCAGACCGGGGCGAAGGATCACCTTCCAACCAGACAACGACCCTATACACAGCCAAGACAACGCAGAAGTGGCTTTGGGACAAGTCTCTGAATGTCCTTGAGATGGCCCAGCCAGAGCCCGGACTTGAACCCGATTGAAAATCTCTGGAGAGACTTGAAAATATCTGTGCAGCAACACTCCCCATTCAACCTGACTTGGATTTAGAGGATCTGCAGAGAAGAATCAGAGTAACTCCCCCAATACAGGTGTGTCAAGCTTGTAGCATCATAACCAAGAAGACTTGAGGCTGTAATCGCTGCCAAAGGTGCTTCAACAAAGTACAGAGTAAAGGGTTTGAATATTTATGAAAATGTGATATTTCAGTTTTTATTTATAATACATTTGCAAAACAAAATTAAAACCCCTTTTCACTTTGTCATTATGGGCTATAGTGTTGTAGATTGATGGGGGTAAAAGAAACAATTGAATCGATTTTAGAATAAAGCTTTAACCTGTAGTGACACCCAGTCCGTGAACGGGACCGTTATCATCATCTAACACTAATTAGCATAACGCAACGGACATAAATCTTCCTAGAAATATTCCTATTCATGAAAATCACAAGTGAGATATATTGGAACACAGCTTAGCCTTTTGTTAATCACCCTGTCATCTCAGATTTTCAAAATATGCTTTACAGCCAACGCTAGACAAGCATTTGTGTAAGTTTATCATAGCCTAGCATGGCATTATGCCTTGCTAGCAGCAGGCAAACTTGTCACGGAAATCAGAAAAGCAATCAAATTAAATCGTTTATCTTTGATGAACTTCGGATGTTTTCACTCACGAGACTCATTTTTTCCCAAAATATTATTTTTGTAGGCGAAATAGATCCGTTTGTTCTTCACATTTGGCTGAGAAATCGCCCGGAAATTGAGGTCACCACAACGCCGAAAAATATTCCAAATTCGCTCCATAATATCGACAGAAACATGGTAAACGTTGTTTAGAATCCATCCTCAAGGTGTTTGTCTAATATCTATTCGATAATATATCAGTCGGGACAATTCGTTTTTCACTCTGACCGATTGGAGTAATGGCTACCTCTGTATTTTACGCGAGAATCTCTCCTGGAGCCACCATGTGACCACTTACGCAATATGGCTGCCTACGGCTATTCTTCAACAGAAATGCGTAAAACTACGTCACAATGCTGTAGAAACCCTGGGGAATACGTAGAAAGCGTAAGCTCATTGATGGTACATTCACAGCTGAATAGGGAGTCATTGGAACGCAGCGCTTTCAAAACCTGGGGCACTTCCGGATTGGATTTTTCTCAGGCTTTCGCCTGCAAGATCAGTTCTGTTATACTCACAGACAATATCTTTACAGTTATCTTTACAATTATATGCATATTCTAGCATCTTTTCCTGAGAAAACATCCCGTTTAAAACTGGAACATTTTTTTTCCAAAAATGAAAATACTGCCCCCTAACACCAAGAGGTTTTAACGCAGCAAAATGTGGAAAAAGTCAAAGGGGTTGAATAATTTTGAAAGGCACTGGTTATAAAGTGCGTGCTGTGCTCGAATCTCAAATGGCTGAATTACCGATTTGACCTCATGTCACCCATGACCCAAAACGTTGCAATGGTGGCCATGGCGATTCATCAAATAAGGTGAAACCCAGGTTTTAGCTAACCAAACAAACAATTCCATAATAGCCTATAGCTCCAGACTGTTTCTCTCCAACTCAATGAGAGATGATGCAGCATGCACGAGTCCCTTGTGTTGCTATAGTATGTCCATTGGAATAGAAAGAGGGGGAAAAAAATTGAGAAAAACATTTGGAAAGCCTTTGCAGTTTGTCCAGGGTCATTCCATTAGGACCGTCCAGGCATTTTAACTCATCCCACAGTGATCCTACTGGGAATGCTTCATTTCCTATCAAGCCGTGCTCTCACAGGCACCCTGGAAAGGCAGCAGCAGTAAGGTGTAAAGAGGTTTCACCGTTCTATTTTATTTTACAGTCTGTGGCTTTGATCTGCACCATGTTACTGCTGAGAGGTGGGCTGCTGTTATTAGGGAGCGGTGTATGTGCATGTGTGTGCGTGCGTGCGTGAAGAGGAAGTTGGGATAGGGGTTAAAGTGGTCATGTTTTTCTGTGAAATTACATAATCAGACTGCTTCAACAGTGCTTATCTATCATTACAAATCTCCTACTAGTGCCAGTGCAGTGGTAATTCTACCATGTACAACCATGTTAATATTGGATTAGTGGTTTATATCATGGTGCTTGCGGTGGGTCTCTTTCTTATTTACATTCGATACTGTAATTACACAACCTGAACTGACATGTTTCACATCACATTGGAATCATAAAAATCACTTTTCCAACATGATAAATCCCTCACGAGTTAATCCGCGCCATCAGATAGTGTGAGAGATGCGTGGGCTGATGGCCTTTATCTGTGATCGTATTTGTCAGATGTCAGGCCAGATGACAGGGTGACATTACAGGGTGGCAAGGCTGGCAGCGCCAACTGCCAACATTCCCATAGGGCTCTGGTGAAAAGTAGTGCACTATGTAGGGGATAGGGTGCCATTTGGGATGCATGCCTTCTGCGCATCCTCTCTACATTTTTGACTCTTCCGCTCTCCTATAGGGGTCTGGTCAAAAGCAGTGCAGTTTGAAGGGAATAGGGTGCCATTTGTGTCGTAGCTTGGGACTCAGTGCCGCAGTCTCTCCAGATACTACTTAAGACTTTAAACACCAATTAAGGTGGACTTGTGTTTCCATATCAACACCTCCAGTCTATTAGATTGTCACCCAACTAACTCGTGGCTGTTGGAACAGAAGACACTCTAGAGCCCTCTGGCATTCTACTGGTGAAATAATTACTTTCTACTGCCTGTTCAGTTTCATAATTACTGCCTTTTAAAGGGATTCATTTTACCCACTCTAAAAAAGCTAGCTAGTGTAGAGCTCTCTCTTGATTCTGGTCTTGTTCCATCCCCCTCGTTGTCTCTCTCTCTCTCTCTCTCTCTCTCTCTCTCTCTCTCTCTCTCTCTCTCTCTCTCGCTCTCTCTCTCTTTCTCGCTCTCTCTCTCCCTTTCAGTCCTTCTCTCTCCCTCACCATCTTCTTTCTTTCTTTCTTTTTTTTCTATTTGTCCTGGGAAGTCTTTGGTGATCTGATTCACAATGACTTCAGAACACGTGAAAAATGTACTCAGCCTTTTTCAGGACCTTGTCTATCAAAGATAATTAATAAAAATCCAAATAACTACACAGATCTTCACTGTAAAGGGTTTATTAAACACTGTTTCCCATGCTTGTTCAATGAACCATAAACAATTAACGAACATGCACCTGTGGAATGGTTGTTAACTGACAGACAAAATTTTGAGTGTTTTCTATCCTAATCTGTCAATTATATGCATATTCTAGCATCTGGTCATGAGAAATAGGCTGTTTACTTTGGGAACGTTATTTTTCCAAATATAAAAATAGTGCCCCCTAGCTTCAAGAGGTTAAGACACTAAGAGCTTACAGATTGTAGGAAAATAAGGTCACAGTTATGAAAACTTAGGACACTAAAGAGGCCTTTCTACTGACTCTGAAAAACACAAAAAGAAAGATGCCCAGGGTCCCTTCTCATCTGCATGAACGTGCCTTAGGCATGCTGCAAGGAGGCACAAGGACTGCAGATGTGGCCAGGGCAATAAATGGTCATGTCCGTACTGTGAGATGCCTAAAACAGCACTGCAGGGAGACAGGACAGACAGCTGATCGTCTTTGCAGTGAAAGACCACGTGTAACAACACCTGCACAGGATTGTTACATATGAACATATGAACAGGATGGCAACATCAACTGCCTGTGTTACACCAGGAATGCACAATCTCTCCATCAGTGCTCAGACTGTCCGCAATAGGCTGAGAGAGGCTGGGCTGACGGCTTGTAGGCCTGTTGTAAGGCAGATCCTCACCAGACATCACCGGCAACAATGTTGCCTACGGGCACAAACCCACTGGACCAGGCAGGACTGGCAAAAAGTGCTCTTCACTGACGAGTCACGGTTTTGTCTCACCAGGGGTGATGATCAGGTTCACATTTATTGTTGAAGGAATGAGCATTACACCGAGGCCTGCACACTGGAGCGGCATCAATTTGGAGGTGGAAGGTCCGTCATGGTCTGGGGCGGTGTGTCACTGCATCATCCGACTGAGCTTGTTGTCATTGCAGGCAATCTCAACGCTGTGCATTAAAGGGAAGACATCCTCCTCCCTCATGTGGTACCCTTCCTGCAGGCTCATCCTGACATGACCCTCCAGCATGACAATGCCACCAGCCATACTGCTTGTTCTGTGCATTATTTCCTGCAAGACAAGAATGTCAGTGTTCTGCCAAGGCCAGCGAAGAGCCTGGATCTCAATCCCATTGAGCACATCTGGGACCTGTTGGATCGGAGGGTGAGGGCTATGGCCATTCCCCCCAGAAATTTGTGGGAACTTGCAGGTGCCTTGGTGGAAGAGTGGGGTAACATCTCACAGCAAGAACAGGCAAATCTGGTGCAGCCCATGAAGTGGAGATGCACTGCAGTACTTAATGCAGCTGGTGGCCACACCAGATTTGTTACTGTTACTTTTGATTTTGACCCCGCTTTGTTCAGGGACACATTATTCTATTTATGTTAGTCACATGTCTGTGGAACTTGTTCAGTTTATGTCTCAGTTGTTGAGTCTTATGTCCATTCAAATATTTACACATGTTAATTTTGCTGAAAATTAAAGCAGTTAACAGTGAGAGGACGTTTCATTTTTTGCTGAGTTTATATTACTTGGATGATTCCAGATCAGTTTATTTAACTCTCATTACTACAGAGGAGTAAACTAAACTCCAGAGGCTCCCGAGTCTCATAGCAAAGGTCCAGAATACTTAATGCACTGCATCTCAGTGCTAGAAGCGTCAGTACAGACCCTGGTTTGATTCCAGGCTGTATCACAACCGACTGTGGTTCAGAGTCCCATAGAGAGGTGCACAATTTGCCTAGCATCGTCCGTGTTAGGGTTTGGCTGGAGTAGACAGTCATTGTAAATAAGAATTTGTTCTTAACTGACTGTTTAAATATTCATAAAAACTATAGTCTTCTCTAATCTATCTAATCACCTAGCATCTTTACTCCAGAAGGCTAATGCATCTCTTTTTTAAATTCCTCAGTACAGGGAACTCACTCCTGAATTCCTTTTGATATGTTTGTTTTCCATGCTCTTGTTTCCCCTGTGATGTATTAATGATACACTAGTTGTCAAGCATCACAATGAATACATCTGCTGATTTTTATTTATCTCCCTTGACATATGAACCTGATTAGTAAATATTATGGCGTGTTTGAACCAAGACTTTGAAGAGTAGAGAAATGTAAACCGCTTCTAGTTTGCTGAACAGCGGGATCTCCTTTCTGTTTCTCTTAGTCGTAGCAATCGCTAAATGTGCTAACAGTGAGGCAGCCATTTGCCTAAATAGATGCACACAAGTCCTCTTCAATATGTTTCTGCCTTGTGTATCTTCGACATCTCCTGTGTAAATTGACAGATGAATGGCAGAAGTGGCAGCTGTCAGCGAGTGGCTGGGGACTCATTTCAGAGCTGCGTAGGCATGCCATGAGGTTAGTAGGCATCTCCTCTGATGTGTTCCCAGCTCCCGAGGATTCCTGCTATTGACATAAGATGCTGTGACCTTTATTTTGCAAAGTGTTAAGCTTTACCCTCGTTCTTCTTTTTTCCTCCAGAGACAACAACAGACTTTATTTAGCTTGTTAAACTGTTATCGCTGCAATCCCCCTATTGGGATAAGTGTCATCAGCAACTGCTGAATAGCATAGCGCTACATACAATAAATATTCCTATAAATATTTATATTAATGAAATCACAAGTGCAATATACAAAAAAATATATATATATTATTATGTCCACAGAAACATGTCAAACGTTTTTTATCATCAATCCTCAGGTTGTTTTTAAAATGTATAATCGATAATATATCAACCGCAAATGTCTTTCACAGTAGGAGAGGGGAAAACAATAGCTGTCCAAATTCTGTTGCGCACGCAAAACTCATGTGACCACTTGACGCGATGTTATCGTTCTGGCTCATTAAAAAAAATAAAAGCCTGAAACTATGTCTGAAAACTGTTGACACCTTGAGGAAGCGATAGGAAAGGAATCTGGTTCATATCCCTTTAAATTGAGCAGAGGGAGGCTATGGAACATGGAATTTTCAAAATAGAAGCCACTTTCTTTTTATTTTTTATTTCACCTTTATTTAACCAGGTAGGCAAGTTGAGAACAAGTTCTCATTTACAACTACGACCTGGCCAAGATAAAGCATAGCAGTGTGAACAGACAACAACACAAAGTTACACATGGAGTAAACAATAAACAAGTCAATAACACAGTAGAAAAATAAAAAAAAGAGTCTATATACATTGTGTGCAAAAGGCATGAGGAGGTAGGCAAATAATTACAATTTAGCAGATTAACACTGGAGTGATAAATGATCAAATGGTCATGTGCAGGTAGAGATACTGGTGTGCAAAAGAGCAGAAAAGTAAATAAATAAAAACAGTATGGGGATGAGGTAGGTCAATTGGGTGGGCTATATACCGATGGACTATGTACAGCTGCAGCGATCGGTTAGCTGCTCAGATAGCAGACGTTTAAAGTTGGTGAGGGAGATAAAAGTCTCCAACTTCAGCGATTTTTGCAATTCGTTCCAGCCACAGGCAGCAGAGAACTGGAAGGAAAGGCGGCCAAATGAGGTGTTGGCTTTATGGATGGTCAGTGAGATACACCTGCTGGAGCGCGTGCTACGGGTGGGTGTTGCCATCGTGACCAGTGAACTGAGATAAGGCGGAGCTTTACCTAGCATGGACTTGTAGATGACCTGGAGCCAGTGGGTCTGGCGACGAATATGTAGGGAGGACCAGCCGACTAGAGCATACAGGTCGCAGTGGTGGGTGGTATAAGGTGCTTTAGTAACAAAACGGATGGCACTGTGATAAACTGCATCCAGTTTGATGAGTAGAGTATTGGAAGCTATTTCGTAGATGACATGAAGAGAGTTTACAGTCTAGCCAGACACCTAGGTACTTATAGATGTCCACATATTCTAGGTCGGAACCATCCAGGGTGGTGATGCTAGTTGGGCGTGCGGGTGCAGGCAGCGAACGGTTGAAAAGCATGCATTTGGTTTTACTAGTGTTTAAGAGCAGTTGGAGGCCACGGAAGGAGTGTTGTATGCCATTGAAGCTCGTTTGGAGTAAAAGCTTGTTTCCTGCTTTGATTTTCCTCAGGGTTTAGCCTGCAATGTCAGTTCTGTTTTACTCACAGACCATATTTTGACAGTTTTGGAAACTTTAGAGTGTTTTCTATCCAAAAACTAATAATAATGTGCATGTATTAGCAACTGAGACTGAGGAACTGGCCTTTTACAATGGGCACCTTTTCATCCAAGCTACTCAATATTGCCCCTGCAGCCATATGAAGTTAAGTAAAATAATGTAATTTCAAACGGTTGTTATAAAAGGGCAGTTATAATTGTGGGGATTCTGAAACGTTTTTGAGCTTTGTGGGGGACCTTTTTATCCAGAATCGCCACGGAAAATGCTGTTTTTTGGTATAGAGCCTGAAATGGTCCTCCTCTCACGTGGTGGACAGGGCATGGTGTCGGCTTTCATAAACACTTTTTCAACTGTGATTTACTGTTACGTATCCAGCTCTACTCGAGAGCCTAGTGCTTAAATAAAACCCCACTCTCTACCCACTAGGAGAGAGAGAGAGACCACTCAATGGAGCACACATGATGCTTAGCGGATAGGTCTTTATCCTAACTTCACATTCTACATCGTGTCGTTTTCATCTTGTGGGTTTATTTTGAATACAAAACCAATGCCTGCAATGTTCTCCATACAATTTCAGAAAAATGTATCTATTACCTCATTCACTTCTCCCTCATTCCTTCTTTTCAACTATTCCAGAGTTGCAAAGAAAAAGCCATATCTCAGACTGGCCAATAAAAATAAAAGATTAAGATGGGCAAAGAACACACACTGGACAGAGGAACTCTGCCTAGAAAGCCAGCATCTCGGAATCGCCTCTTCACTGTTGACGTTGAGACTGGTGACTGCCAGTTGAGGACTTGTGAGGCATCTGTTTCTCAAACTAGACACTCTAATGTACTTGTCCGCTTGCTCAGTTGTGCACCGGGACCTCCCACTCTTCTTTCATTTCTGGTTGGAGACAGTTTGTGCTGTTCTGTGAAGGGAGTAGTACGCAGCGTTGTATGAGATCTTCAGTTTCTTGGCAATTTCTCACATGGAATAGCCTTCATTTCTCAGAACAAGAATAGACTGATGAGTTTCAGAAGAAAGTCCTTTGTTTCCAGCCATTTTGAGCCTGTAATCAAACCCACAAATGCTGATTCCCCAGATAATCAACTAGTCTAAAGAAGGCCAGTTATAATTGCTTGTTTAATCAGAACGACAGTTTTCATCTGTGCTAACATAATTGCAAAAGGGTCTTCTAATGATCAATTAGCCTTTTAAAATTATAAACTTGGCTTAGCTAAAACAATGTGCCATTGGAACACAGGAGTGATGGTTGCTGATAATGGGCCTCGTTACGCATATTCCATTAAAAATCTGCTCTTTCCAGCTACAATCGTCGTTTACAACATTAAGAATGTCTACACTGTATTTCTGACCAATTTGATGTTCTTTTAATGGAAGAAAATTGGCTTTTATTTCAAAAACAAGGACAAGTGATCGCAAACTTTTGAACGGTAGTGTATATATCTGTATATATACATTACCAATCAAAACTTTGGACACACCTACTCGTTCAAGGGTTTTTCTTTATTTTTAATATTTTATACATTGTAGAATAATAGTGAAGACATCAATACAATAAAATAACACATATGCTCATGTAGTAACCAAAAAAGTGTTAAATAAATAAAAATATATGATATATTTGAGATTCTTCAAAGTAGACACCCTTCAAAATAGACAGCTTTGCACACTCTTGCCATTCTAGTCATCCGGAATGCATTTAAATTAACACGTGTGCCTTGTTAAAAGTCAATCTGTGATTTTTTATTGAACCTTTATTTAGCTAGGCAAGTCAGTTAAGAACAAATTCTTACGTTTAATGATGGTCTAGGAACAGTGGGTTAACTGCCTTGTTCAGGGGCAGAACAACAGATTTTTACCTTGTCGGAGTTCAACCTTTCAGTTACTAGTCCAACGCTCTAACCAATAGGCTACCCTGCCGCCCTGTGTTTGAGCCAATCAGTTGTGTTGTGACAAGGTAGGGGTAGGATACAGAAGATAGCCCTATTTGGTAAAGATCATGACCATATTATGGCAAGAACAGCTCAAATAAGCAAAGGGAAATGACAGTTCATCATAAAATTGTTAAAAACATCAAGCGCAATGATGAAACTGGCTCTCATGAGGACCGGCACAGGAAAGGAAGACCCAGAGTTACCTCTGCTGCAGAGGATAAGTTCATTAAAGTTACAAGCCTCAACTTGCAGCCCAAATAAATGCTTTATAGATTTCAAGTAAGAGACACATCTCAACATCAACTGTTCATAGGAGACTGTGTGAACTAGGCCTTCATGGTCGAATTGCTGCAAAGAAACCACTACTAAAGGACACCAATAAAAAGAAAAGACTTGCTTGGGCCAAGAAACAAATGTCCTTGTTAAACTTTGACACAAAGTAGTCTGTGATAAATAGCACAATATGTTTCAGCTGAGCATTTGTTATATACAACCAACCACCGTGTCTTTGTGAGATGCAATGTAGGTGAACGGATGATCGTCATATGTGTGGTTCCCACTATGGCGCATGGAGGAGGAGGTGTGATGGTGTGGGGTGCTTTGCTGATGACATTTAGGCAGCATGGCTACCACAGCATTCTGCAGCAATACTCCATACCTTCTGGTTTGCGCTTAGTGGGACTATCATTTGTTTTTCAACAGGACAATGACCCAACACAGCTCCAGGCTGCGTAAGGGCTATTTGACCAAGAATGAGAGTAATGGAGTGCTGTATCAGATGACCTGACCTCCACAATCACCCGACATCAACCCAATTGAGATGGTTTGGGATGAGTTGGTCTACAGAGTGAAGGAAAAGCAGCCAACAAGTGCTTGGAAAAACATTCCAGGTGCTGGTTGAGATAGTCCCTGGTGCTGGTTGAGATAACATTCCAGAAGCTGGTTGAGATAATGCCAAGAGTGTGCAAAGCTGTCATCAAGGCAAATGGTGGCTTCACATGTGAATCCTTAAAGAGATGGGTGGGGCTAAAGCTTAAAAGGGTGTGAACGATGCTGAATGGATGTAGACAAAGAGGAGCTCTCCAGTAGGTACCAAAACATTCAAGGGCCATTTTCTCAAAAATGAGGTTACAAGTTTATCAACTTTCAAAAGCAGACTAACTTTCCCATTGTTCAACTGTAGTGTATGATATATAATTTTCTAGTTTTGAGTCTATACTTTTCTCCAATGTAAAAAAACACAGTATCCAGCTAGTCGGTCACATTTTGATTCACTCAGTCGTCTATTTTTATTGTGACTGAGCTATGTGACTGAGCTATGGGATGATGGTAGAGGAACTCCATCTTGGTATGTCCCGAGGGAGTGTGCTTATTTACTTCTCTTTTTGGATATAAATATGTGCATGCTAATGTGAATGTGTGTATGAGAAATAATGCACTTCTGAGAGTTGCATAAGTGTGTGTGTGTGTGTGTGTGTGTGTGTGTGTGTGTGTGTGTGTGTGTGTGTGTGTGTGTGTGTGTGTGTGTGTGTGTGTGTGTGTGTGTGTGTGTGTGTGTGTGTGTGTGTGTGTGTGTGTGTGTGTGTGTGTGTGTTTACGTTTTTGTAATCATTTATACAACTTTCTAGCTCTGAGTCTACTTTTATCCAATGTATAAAAACACAATTTCAAATGTTGTTACATAAGACCGAATCGAGCTAGTCCGTCACATATATAGACAGTTGTGGGTCTTTTCAAATCATGTCCAATCTATTGAATTTACCACAGATGGACTCCAATCAAGTTGTAGAAACATCTCAAGGATGATCAATGGAAACAGGTTGCACCCTAGCTCAATGTCGAGTCTCATAGCAAAGCGTCTGAATACGTATGTAAATAAGGAATTTCTGTTTTTTATTTTGAACACATTTGCATAAATGTCTAAAACACTGTTTTTGCTTTGTCATTATGGGGTATTGTGTGTCGATTGATGAGGATAAAAAAATATTGAAACAATTTTAGAATAAGGCTGGAACATTACAAAATGTGGAAAATGTCAAGGGGTCTAAATACTTTACGATATATATATGTGACACAAGGAATAAATACAAAGTGAATAACCAATAACAATAACAAGTAAAAAATGACATGGCTATATACAGGAAATACTATTACCGAGTCGATGTTCAGGGCACGAGGTAATTGAGGTAGCTATGTAGAAATATACTGAAGAAAAACATAAATGCAACATGCAACAATTTTAAAGTTACAGTTCATATAAAAAAATGTTTAAAAAAAATCGGTCAATTGAAATAGAGGAACTTTAGAATTGAGGGCACATGAAGCCCTCAGCACTCACTTCACCCTTGATCACTACAGCTGCCTCTGACCCCCATGAGAGACTGACCGAACTGAACCAAATACTGCTGGGACAAAACAGACAGACACACACACACATATCAAATTATGTCACACAGACACATATGCATGCATGCATGTCAGGAGTTCAGAGGTGAAAACAATGGGGGATGTGTGCGAGCGTGTGTGTGTGTATGTAGGTGGGCAGGCGGGACCTCCACCTCCACACCAACGTCGCCATCCATCAAGCTGTCTGCAACACCACACACTTACCTACGGTCTCCATGTCAAGCAGCTTGAGCGAATCCATATAGGATACCTGCAGAGCATCCTGGGAATCACCTGGTGTGACCGTGTGCTCTGTACGGAAATACTTGCTAAGACCAACTGCAAGACTATGGAGGCCAATGGTCACCCAACACCAATTGGCTCGGCCATGTCGTCAGGATGTCTCAGGAGCACCTGCCATGGAAGATCCTATATGGCCAGTTACACCTTGGTCGGCAGTCTGCAGGGGGGGCAAAAGAAGCGCTATGAGGACCAGCTAAAAATATTGAGGTAGTTCAACAGGGAGACGTGTCACATCACACCCACAGACTTAGAGGACGCTGCTGCCGACCATCCAGTGGGTGGTAGCTCCGCCAGAGAGGTGTACAGAGGTTCAACGATGAGAGGAGCACAAAGAGACAGCAAAATCAGCCCCAGAGAAACACAACCGAGCCTGTCCCCACCGACACAGACTTCACATGCCCCACAATAACATTTGTAATAACATTTGTAGATCTGCAATATCATTTGTAGATCTCGGATTGGACTCTCCAGCCACCAACAAATTCACCGTTAACTCAGAAGTGGAAGTCCTCATTTGAATATGATTGACTACCATAAGTAAGTAAGTAAGTAAGTAAGTAAGTAAGTAAGTAAGTAAGTGTGTGTGTGTGACTTACCCAACTGTATATTTGCCCTGTCCTCAAGGAGGGGGGGGTGTTAAAATGAACACTCACCAGCCCGTCTCACCCCATCACCATCAAACTGTGCTCCCTGAGCTCTGTCAAGGTCAATACTGAAGCAGGGAATGGGTGTTCACTTCGTACTGCCTCCCAAACACACATACACACACCACACACGGCTTCCTCTCAACCACCACCTACCTACCCATCACCATAAACACATAACTCAGTCTGTAGAGAAGCTGTACCATGAACTAAGGTGTATGTGTTATTGATGTGTGTTTATATGGCACACGCATGGAGATGGAAGTATGCAAATGTATACATTAAGGAGGGCTCTTTATTTCTCTCTGTGTTGAAGTGTCAGCACTCTCTCTCGAATCACACTTTAGACTTCTATAAAAATGCTAAGGCTGAGGGGTGGGATGATCCTTCTAGTAATTTAAATGCCATGTGTGTGTGTGTTTGTGTCTGTGCATGCATTCATGAGTTGAACTTAGAAACGAAAGGTTGCAAGATCGAATCCCCGAGCTGACAAGGTAAAAATCTGTCGTTCTGCCCCTGAACAAGGCATACCATGCGATTGTCTGAGGACTGCTCCCAACAACAACATATTTTTCAACCAGCACAGGCTTCATAAAATAGCAATTCAATAAATATCTTACTTTTGAAAGTCTTCCTCTGTTTGCAATCCCAAGGGTCCCAGCTACAACATGAATGGTTGTTTTGTTGGATAAAATCCTTCTTTATATCCCAAAACGTCAGTTTAGTAGGCGCCATCGATTTCAGTAATCCACTCATTCAACAAGGCAGACAAAGGAGTCCAAAAGCTACCGCTAAACTTTGTTCAAACAAGACTAACTTCTTTTCTATTTAATCCTCGGGTATCCTAAAATGTAAATAAACTATAATATTTCATATGGAAAGAAGTATGTTCAATAGAATAGTAAAATTAATAACTGCTTGTCTTCTTCCTCGCGCCAACAGACTGATATTGAACTGGGAGTCTTTGTACAAAAGCTCCAAATTCTTGCTCGTTTTGAAGAAACAAGCCTGAAAAAATGAACAAAGGCTGTTGATAGCTAGTGAAAGCCATAGGAATTGCAATCTGGGAGCTGGAATTACATAGAACCCATAGCTTTCCATTAATCTCCAATTCTGGTTGGTTTTTCTTTTTAATTTCGCCTGCCATATCAATTGTGTTATAGTCTGAGACATTAGTTTAACATTTCTAGAAAGTTCAAATTGTTTTCTATCCAATGCTACAAAGTATATGCATATCCTGGCTTCTGGTCCTGAGTAACAGGCAGTTTACTTTGGGCATGTCAGTCAGGAAGACTGTCAGGATGATTCAGGAAAATAGATCCTACTGACTTGCCTAGTTAAATAAAGGCAAAAATACAGTGCCTTGCGAAAGTATTCGGCCCCCTTGAACTTTGCGACCTTTTGCCACATTTCAGGCTTCAAACATTAAGAGATAAAACTGTATTTTTTGTGAAGAATCAACAACAAGTGGGACACAATCATGAAGTGGAACGACATTTATTGGATATTTCAAACTTTTTAAATGTTGACCTAAATGACTAATGATGATAAATACAATCCACCTGTGTGTAATCAAGTCTCCGTATAAATGCACCTGCACTGTGATGGTATCAGAGGTCCGTTAAAAGCGCAGAGAGCATCATCAAGAACAAGGAACACACCAGGCAGGTCCGAGATACTGTTGTGAAGAAGTTTAAAGCCGGATTTGGATACAAAAATATTTCCTAAGCTTTAAACACCCCAAGGAGCACTGTGCAAGCGATAATATTGAAATGGAAGGAGTATCAGACCACTGCAAATCTACCAAGACCTGGCCGTCCCTCTAAACTTTCAGTTCATACAAGGAGAAGACTGATCAGAGATGCAGCCAAGAGGCCCATGATCACTCTGGATGAACTGCAGAGATCTACAGCTGAGGTGGGAGACTCTGTCCATAGGACAACAATCAGTCGTATATTGCACAAATCTGGGCTTTATGGAAGAGTGGCAAGAAGAAAGCCATTTCTTAAAGATATCCATAAAAAGTGTTGTTTAAAGTTTGCCACAAGCCACCTGGGAGACACACCAAACATGTGGAAGAAGGTGCTCTGGTCAGATGAAACCAAAATTGAACTTTTTGGCAACTATGCAAAATGTTATGTTTGGTGTAAAAGCAACACAGCTCATCACCCTGAACACACCATCCCCACTGTCAAACATGGTGGTGGCAGCATCATGGTTTGGGCCTGCTTTTCTTCAGCAGGGACAGGGAAGATGGTTAAAATTGATGGGGGTAACGGCGTTCGTCTGTTGAAAGAGAAGCGGACCAAAATGCGGCGTGGTGGTTACTCATGTTCTTTACTGAAAATTGAACGATACATGAAATAACTTAATATACAAAAACAACAAACGAAACGCGAAAACCTATACAGCCTATCTTGTGACAACAAACACAGAGACAGGAACAATCACCCACGAAAACACTCACAGAATATGGCTGCCTAAATATGGTTCCCAATCAGAGACAACTATAAATCACCTGACTCTGATTGAGAACCGCCTCAGGCAGCCATAGACTAATTAGACACCCCACAAAACCCCAAGACAAAAAACACACCACAATAACCCATGTCACACCCTGGCCTGACCAAATAAATAAAGAAAACACAAAATACTAAGACCAAGGCATGACAGAACGCCCCCCTAAGGTGCGGACTCCCGGACGCACCTCAAAACCATAGGGAGGGTCCGGGTGGGCGTCTGTCCATGGTGCCGGCTCTGGCTCGGGACGTGGACCCCACTCCATAAATGTCTTCGTTCCTCCCCCTTGCGTCCTGGGATAGTCCACCCTCGCCGCCGACCATGGCCTAGTAGTCCTCACCCAGAACCCCACTGGACTGAGGGGCAGCTCGTGACTGAGGGGCAGTTCGGGACTGAGGCAGCTCGGGACTGAGGGGTAGCTCGGGACTGAGGGGAAGCTCGGGACTGAGGGGAAGCTCGGGACTGAGGGGAAGCTCGGGATTGAGGGGCAGCTCGGGACTGAGCGGCAGCTCGGGACTGAAGGGCAGCTCAGCACTGAGGGGAAGCCCAGCACTGAGGGGAAGACCAGCACTGAGAGGAAGCTCAGCACTGAGAGGAAGCTCAGCACTGAGAGGAAGCTCAGGACTGAGAGGAAGCTCAGGCAGGTAGTTGGCTCCGGCAGATCCTGGCTGGCTGGCGGATCTGAAAGAGTCTGGTTGACTGGCAGATCTGGAAGAGTCTGGTTGACTGGCAGATCTGGAAGAGTCTGGTTGACTGGCAGATCTGGAAGAGTCTGGCTGACTGGCAGATCTGGAAGGGTCTGGCTGACTGGCAGATCTGGATGAGTCTGGCTGACTGGCGGATCTAGCTGCTCTGGCTGCTCCATGCAGACTGACAGCTCTGGCTGCTCCATGCAGACTGACAGCTCTGGCTGCTCCATGCAGACTGACACCTCTGGCTGCCCTATGCAGACTGACAGCTCTGGCTGCTCCCTGCAGACTGACAGCTCTGGCTGCTCCATGCAGGCTGACAGCTCAGGCTGCTCCATGCAGGCTGGCAGCTCTGGCTGCGCTGAACAGGTGGGAGACTCCGACAGCACTGGAGAGGAGAAAGGCTCTGGCTGAGCTGAACAGGCGAGGCACACTGAAGGCCTGGTGCGTGCTGCTGGAACTGGTGGTACTGGAACGAGGACACGCACAGGAAGCCTGGTGCGGGGAGCTGCCATCGGAGGACTGGTGTGTGGAGGTGGCACTGGATAGACCGGACCATGCAGCCGCACTGGAGCTCTTGATCACCGAGCCTGCCCAACCTTGCCTGGCTTGATGCCCACTCTAGCCCGGCCAATACGAAGAGCTGGTATGTACTGCACCGGGCTATGCACCCGCACTGGAGACACCGTGCACTCCATAGCATAACACGGTGCCTGCCCGGTCTCTCTAGCCCCCCGGTAAGCACAGGGAGTTTGCGCAGGTCTCCTACCTGGCATAGCCATACTCCCTGTGAGCCCCCTCCCAATAAATCTTTGGGGCTGACTCTCAGGCTTCCATCCGCGTCGCCGTGCTGCCTCTTCATACCAGCGCCTCTCCGCTTTCGCAGCCTCCAGTTCTTCTTTTGGGCGTCGATATTCACCAGGTTGTGCCCAGGGTCCTTTTCCATCCAATATCTCCTCCCAAGTCCAGAAGTCCTTTGATCGCTGCTCCTCACGATTAACAGGGGAGTTGGCTCAGGTCTGAACCCTGACTCTGCCACACTCTCCCTGAGCCACCCCCAATACATTTTTGGGGCTGACTTTCGGGTTTATTTCTGCACCTCAATAACCCATGTTACACCCTGGCCTGACCAAATAAATAAATAAAACACAAAATACTAAGACCAAGGCGTGACAATGGGAAGATGGATGGAGCCAAATACAGGACCATTCTGGAAGAAAACCTGATGGAGTCTGCAAAAGACCTGAGACTGGGACGGAGATTTGTCTTCCAACAAGACAATGATCCAATACATAAAGCAAAATCTACAATGGAATGGTTCAAAAATAAACATATCCAGGTGTTAGAATGGCCAAGTCAAAGTCCAGACCTGAATCCAATCGAGAATCTGTGGAAAGAACTGAAAACTGCTGTTCACAAATGCTCTCCATCCAACCTCACTGAGGTCGAGCTGTTTTGCAAGGAGGAATCGGAAAAAATTTCAGTCTCTCGATGTGCAAAACTGATAGAGACATACCCCAAGCGACTTACAGCTGTAATCGCAGCAAAAGGTGGCGCTACAAAGTATTAACTTAAGGGGGCTTAATAATTTTGCACGCCCAATTTTTCAGTTTTTGATTTGTTAAAAAAGTTTGAAATATCCAATAAATGTCCTTCCACTTCATGATTGTGTCCCACTTGTTGTTGATTCTTCACAAAAAAATACAGTTTTATATCTTTATGTTTGAAGCCTGTAATGTGGCAAAAGGTCGCAAAGTTCAAGGGGGCCGAATACTTTCGCAAGGCACTGTAAGTGTGCGTGTGTGTGTATGTGCTTGTGTGTATTTATTTATGGCTCTTTCAGAAGGGAACTTGAAGTGGAGGCTGAAGGCGAGACCGCCTGTAAGGAGGAGCTCAGAGACCTGGCCGTGTGGTGCCAGGACAACAACCTCTCCCTCAACGTGATCAATACGTGATCAAGACAAAGGAGATGATTGTGGACTACAGGAAAAAGAGGACCGAGCACACCCCCATTCTCATTGATGGGGCTGCAGTGGAGCAGGTTGAGAGCTTTCAGTTCCATCACCAACAAACTAAGATGGTCCAAGCACACCAAGACAGTCATGAAGAGGGCACGACAAAACGTATTCCCCCTCACGAGACTGAAAAGATTTGGCATGGGTACTCAGATCCTCAAAAGGTTCTGCAGCTGCACCATCGAGAGCCTTCTGACTGGTTTCACCACTGCCTGGTATGGCAACTGCTCGGCCTCCAACTGCAAGGCACTACAGGGCATAGTGTGTACGTCCCAGTATATCATTGGGGCCAAACTTCCTGCCATCCAGAACCTCTATACCAGGCAGTGTCAGAGGAAGGCCCTAAAAATTCCAGCCACCCTAGTCATAGACTGTTCTCTCTGCTACCGCACGGAAAGCTTGAACATGTACATACTACATACTACCTCAAATAACTGGTGCCCCCACACATTGACTCTGTATCTGTCACGCTCGTCTGAAGAAGAGGGAGTGAGATTGAGAACCACACCCGGCCAAACACATTGAAATAGAAAAAAATAGAAAGAAACTAGAATGCCCACCCTAGTCACACCCTGGCCTAACCAAAATAGAGAATAAAAGCCTCTCTATGGCCTAACCAACAACTGCATTGTTGGTTAGGGGCTCTTAACTAAGCATTTCACTGTAAGGTCTACACCTGTTGTATTCGGCACATATGACTAATACAATTTGATTTGATTTGAAGTGCTGACAGAATGGAGAGCTGGAGCCTGTGAAGTTTCCTGTTTTTCTTTCTTTTTTATTATTTTCTACATTGTAGAATAATAGTGAAGAAATCAAAACTATGAAATAACACATATGGAATCATGTAGTAACCAAAAAAGTGTTAAACAAATCAAAATGTATTTTGTATTTGAGATTCTTTAAAGTAGCCACCCTTTGCCTTGATGACAGTCCATTTTCCAAGACCTGAAAGTCAGTCAATCCGGAACATTTCAGGAACTTTGAAAGTTTCTTTAAGTGCACTCACAAAACCCATTAAGCGCTCTGATGAAACTAGCTCTCATGGTGACTGCCACAGGATAGGAAGACGCATAGTTACCTCTGTTGCTGAGGATAAGTTCATTAGTTTTACCAGCCTCAGAAATTGCAGCTCAAATAAATGCTTCACAGAGTTCAAGTAACAGACACATCTCAACATCAAGTGTTCAGAAGAGGAGACTGCGTGAATCAGGCCTTCATGGTCAAATTGCTGCAAAGAAACCACTAGTAGGACACCACTAAAAAGAAGAGACTTGCTTGGGCCAAGACATACAAGCAATGGACATTAGACCGGTGGAAATCTTTCTTTGGTCTGATGAGTCGGAATTTTAGATTTTTGGTGCAAACCACTGTGTCTTTGTGAGACGCAGAGTAGGTGAACAGATGATCTCCGCATGTGCGGTTCCTATGGAGAAGGAGGTGTGATGTGTGTGTGTGTGCTTTGCCAGTGACACTGTCTGTGATTTATTTAGATTTCAAGGCACACTTAACCAGTATGTCTACCACAGCATTCTGCAGAGATACGCCATCCCATTTGCTCTTAGTGGGGCTGTCATTTTATTTCAACAGGACAATGACCCAACACACCTCCAGGCTGAGTAAGGGCTATTTAACCAAGAAGGAGAGTGATGGAGTCCTGTTTCAGATGACCTGGCCTCCACAATCACCACGAATTCACATGGTTTGCAATGAGTTGGATGGCAGAGTGAAGGAAAAGCAGCCAACAAGTACTCAGCATATTTGGGAACTCCTTCAAGACTTTTGATTGGTACTGCATATGTATGGCCTCCTTGATATGAATGCTTGTTTATGTGTGTACTATTTACCAGAAACAATGTAGAGGAAAGGGATTATGAAGCTTCTTCTGAAGGGCTATCATAGACGTGTGTGTGTGTCTATGCATATGTATCTGTGGGTTTGTGGTGTGTGTGTGCGTGTGTGCGTGTGTCTCTGTGTTTGTAATGTATGTGTCTCTGATCAATTGTGTGTACACATGTGCGTGTGCTTGATTAAGTGTGTGCGCACATGCATAGGCAGCAGCAACAGTGATGTGGGCAGCCTCTTTTGAAGGGCCCTCATGTTGTGATGAAGATGGTTTTACTGTCGGAGAAGTGCTGCTCGTGCATTTATATTTCACCAGGAGAATTCAAGCCTTCTGAATGTGTCAAGGCAGGACCATTTGTGTTTATGACTTCATTACAAATGTATTTTTAAAAATGCAGAGTGTTTAAGAATGTGGGGGGTCATTTTGGGTCCATAGTGGTCGCCAAATGTACCATACATGCACTCCTCTATCCCTCAGAGGTATAAAAAACAAACCTGAGAGAGGAACAGGCAAAAGACCCACACGCTAAAAAGTGAGGGTTCGTCATTTATTTATTTATTTTTAACATTTCTTTAACTAGGCAAGTCAGTTAAGAACAAATTATTATTTACAATGACGGCCTACCAAAAAGCAAAAGGCCTCCTGCGGGGGCGGGGGATATAAAAAAAAAAAAATTATATATAAATATAGGACAAAACACATGTCACGACAAAAGAGACAACACAACACAAAATAAAGAGAGACCTAAGACAACAACATAGCAAGGCAGCAACACATGACAAAAGAGCATGGTAGACCACAACATGACAACAACATGGTAGCAACACAACATGGTAGCAGCACAAAACATGGTACAAACATTTTTGGGCACAGACAACAGCACAAAGGGCTTACTGGGAAGACGCTATCCGATGCGGTGCAGCCAACGGGTTTCTCCACGCATCGCGCCGACAGAAACAAACATCTTTCTGGTAAGAAGAGTGGCGGGGGCGTATGCCTCATGACTAACGAGACATGGTGTGATGATAGAAACATACAGGAACTCAAATCCTTCTGTTCACCTGATTTAGAATTCCTCACAATCAAATGTAGACCGCATTATCTACCAAGAGAATTCTCTTCGATTATAATCACAGCCGTATATATCCACCCCAAGCAGACACATCGATGGCTCTGAACGAACTTTATTTAACTCTTTGCAAACTGGAAACCATTTATCCGGAGGCTGCATTCATTGTAGCTGGGGATTTTAACAAAGCTAATCTGAAAACAAGACTCCCTAAATTTTATCAGCATATCGATTGCGCAACCAGGGGTGGTAAAAACCTTGGATCATTGTTACTCTAACTTCCGCGACGCATATAAGGCCCTGCCCCGCCCCCCTTTCGGAAAAGCTGACCACGACTCCATTTTGTTGATCCCTGCCTACAGGCAGAAACTTAAACAAGAGGCTCCCACGCTGAGGTCTGTCCAACGCTGGTCCGACCAAGCGGACTCCACACTCCAAGACTGCTTCCATCACGTGGACTGGGACATGTTTCGTATTGCGTCAGATAAAAATATTGACGAATACGCTGATTCGGTGTGCGAGTTCATTAGAACGTGCGTTGAAGATGTCGTTCCCATAGCAACGATTAAAACATTCCCAAACCAGAAACCGTGGATTGATGGCAGCATTCCGTGAAACTGAAAGCGCGAAACACTGCTTTTAATCAGGGCAAGGTGTCTGGCAAAATGACCGAATACAAACAGTGCAGCTATTCCCTCCGCAAGGCTATTAAACAAGCTAAGCGTCAGTACAGAGACAAAGTAGAATCTCAATTTAACGGCTCAGACACAAGAGGCATGTGGCAGGGTCTACAGTCAATCACGGACTACAAGAAGAAACCCAGCCCAGTCACGGACCAGGATCTCTTGCTCCCAGGCAGACTAAATATTTTTTTTGCCCGCTTTGAGGACAATACAGTGCCACTGACACGGCCTGCAACGGAAACATGCGGTCTCTCCTTCACTGCAGCCGATGTGAGTAAGACATTTAAACGTGTTAACCCTCGCAAGGCTGCAGGCCCAGACAGCATCCCCAGCCGCGCCCTCAGAGCATGCGCAGACCAGCTGGCCGGTGTGTTTACGGACATATTCAATCAATCCCTATACCAGTCTGCTGTTCCCACATGCTTCAAGAGGGCCACCATTGTTCCTGTTCCCACGAAAGCTAAGGTAACTGAGCTAAACGACTACCGCCCCGTAGCACTCACTTCCGTCATCATGAAGTGCTTTGAGAGACTAGTCAAGGACCATATCACCTCTAGACCCACTCCAATTTGCATCACCGGGGGCAAACTACCTGTTCACCACCCGCTAAAGATCATCAAGGACATCAACCACCCGAACCACTACCGCCCAAATAGGTCCACAGACGATGCAATCTCAACCACACTGCACACTGCCCTAACCCACCTGGACAAGAGGAATACCTATGTGAGAATGCTGTTCATCGACTACAGCTCGGCATTCAACACCATAGTACCCTCCAAGCTCGTCATCAAGCTCGAGACCCTGGGTCTCGACCCCGCCCTGTGCAACTGGGTACTGGACTTCCTGACGGGCCGCCCCCAGGTGGTGAGGGTAGGCAACAACATCTCCTCCCCGCTGATCCTCAACACGGGGCCCCACAAGGGTGCGTTCTGAGCCCTCTCCTGTACTCCCTGTTCACCCACGACTGCGTGGCCACGCACGCCTCCAACTCAATCATCAAGTTTGCGGACGACACAACAGTGGTAGGCTTGATTACCAACAACGACGAGACGGCCTACAGGGAGGAGGTGAGGGCCCTCGGATTGTGGTGTCAGGAAAATAACCTCACACTCAACGTCAACAAAACTAAGGAGATGATTGTGGACTTCAGGAAACAGCAGAGGGAACACCCCCCTATCCACATCGATGGAACAGTAGTGGAGAGGGTAGCAAGTTTTAAGTTCCTCGGCATACACATCACAGACAAACTGAATTGGTCCACTCACACTGACAGAGTCGTGAAGAAGGCGCAGCAGCGCCTCTTCAACCTCAGGAGGCTGAAGAAATTCGGCTTGTCACCAAAAGCACTCACAAACTTCTACAGATGCACAATCGAGAGCATCCTGGCGGGCTGTATCACCGCCTGGTACGGCAACTGCTCCGCCCTCAACCATAAGGCTCTCCAGAGGGTAGTGAGGTCTGCACAACGCATCACCGGGGGCAAACTACCTGCCCTCCAGGACACCTACACCACCCGATGTTACAGGAAGGCCATAAAGATCATCAAGGACATCAACCACCCGAGCCACTGCCTGTTCACCCCGCTATCATCCAGAAGGCGAGGTCAGTACAGGTGCATCAAAGCTGGGACCGAGAGACTGAAAAACAGCTTCTATCTCAAGGCCATCAGACTGTTAAACAGCCACCACTAACACTGAGTGGCTGCTGCCAACACACTGTCATTGACACTGACCCAACTCCAGCCACTCTAATAATGGGAATTGATGGGAAATGATGTAAATATATCACTAGCCACTTTAAACAATGCTACCTTATATAATGTTACTTACCCTACATTATTCATCTCATATGCATACGTATATACTGTACTCTACATCATCGACTGCATCCTTATGCAATACATGTATCACTAGCCACTTTAACTATGCCACTTTGTTTACTTTGTCTACATACTCATCTCATATGTATATACTGTACTCGATACCATCTACTGTATGCTGCTCTGTACCATCACTCATTCATATATCCTTATGTACATATTCTTTATCCCCTTACACTGTGTATAAGACAGTAGTTTTGGAATTTGGAATTACTTGTTGGTTATCACTGCATTGTCGGAACTAGAAGCACAAGCATTTCGCTACACTCGCATTAACATCTGCTAACCATGTGTATGTGACAAATAAAATTTGATTTGATTTGATTTGATTTGAAGGTAGAAACAACAATACATCACGCAAAGCAGCCACAACTCTCAGTAAGAGTCTCCATGATTGAGTCTTTGATTGAAGAGATTGAGATTAAGCTGTCCAGTTTGAGTGTTTGTTGCAGCTCGTTCCAGTCGCTAGCTGCAGCAAACTGAAAAGACGAGCTACCCAGGGATGTGTGTGCTTTGGGGACATTTATTAACAGAATGTGACTGGCAGAACAGGTGTTGTATGTGGAGGATGAGGGCTGCAGTAGATATCTCAGATAGAGGGGAGTGAGGACTAAGAGGGTTTTATAAATAAGCATCAACCAGTGGGTTTTGCGACGGGTATACAGAGATGACCAGTTTACAGAGGATGATACAGTGCAGTGTTGTGTCCTATAAGGAGCATTGGTGGCAAATCTGATGGCCGAATGGTAAAGAACGTCTAGCCACTCGAGAGCACCCTTATCTGCCAATCTATAAACTATGTCTCTGTAATCTAGCATGGGTAGCATGGTCATCTGAATCAGGGTTAGTTTGGCAGCTGGGGTGAAAGAAGAGCGATTACAATAGAGGAAACCAAGTCTAGATTTAGCTTTAGCCTGCAACTTTGATATGTGCCGAGAGAAGGACAGTCTACCATCTAGCTATGCTCACATGTACTTGTATAAGGTTCTTTGGGCAGGATGTTTTTTTATGTGGAACTACAATAACTGAAAGAAACCTCTGAGCTCTTTGATGGTTATGTACAGTTCACAAAAGGGTTCTTAGCTCTTTAAGTGATCGGTTGGTTTGCGCACAGTGGTTTGCGCACAGTGGTTGGTTTGCGCACAGCGCTTTTTGTGTCACCATGAGTGAGAGTGTCTTCCCTGTGTCTCCAATGTGTTGTGTTATTGCCATTGCACATTATATATGGCTGTAGCCAGTTATGGTGTCTTGTGAAAGAGTCCTCTATGGCCTAGTTTCAACTCAGAATGGCTGACTACATCAGTCAGTGATTCTCTTCCCAGGATCTCCCAGCTCTTCCAGAGGTTGTTCGATTAAGTACATTTGATAAATCTGCCACATGCAACTCTTTGGGTTACCTGACCAAATAGAAATGTATGTAGATCTGTCAATTTCAATGAAAGCAAGTCTAAGAAGCAGTAGCTATTTTATATGAGTGCTATTTCTATGATTCCTGTTCTTAAGATTTGTTTGTTTAACTTTCGGTTTGTACACCGGTGTCAAATATTTGAAAATACAATATTTAGGTTTAGATGGTACATTGATTATCTACACTATGCTTGCTTGTTTTGTCACAAACTGAAATTAGATGAACTATTAGAATTTTCGAAACCAGGAAATGGCAGAGAGATTTCTGTATAGTGCATCTTTAATAAACACAATAGTCCTTATAGGAATTTTAACAATATAATATGGCTGACCAGAATAAAAAAATAAAAAAATGTGGTTCTTCAAAATGATCTACAAAGAACTTTTCAGATTTAGAAAGGTTCTTTATAGAACCATTCTCCATAAACGTTATATAAAGAACCATAAACAAGGGGTCTATATAACCATAGCAGATCCCCTTTTCACCCTATAGAAAGTCTACACCCCCTTGAACTTGTTTTTCTCTCTCACATTTTGTTGTTTGAAAAAACAAATGAAATAACTCAAATAAATGAAATGAATTGCTTAAGTATTCAACCCCTTTGTTTAGGAAAGCCTAAATTAGTTCAGAAGTAACATTTGGCTTAACAAATCACATACTAAATTATATGGACTGACTCTGTGTAGATAATATGGGTTGACATCATCTTTTCATGACTAACCTGCCTCTGTCCCCCATACAAACATCAGATTTTTAAAAGCCTCATAAAGAATGGCAGTGATTAGTATACAGGTTACAATAACAAATTAGACATGGAATATTTCTTGGTCAAATTAGTACATATGCTGTGGATAATTTATTAAACCAGCCAGACTCGTCAAAGATGCAGTCGTTCTTTCTGAAATGAGCTGCAGGACAGGAAGGAAACTGCTTAGGGATGTCACCATGAGGCCACTGGTGTTTTTAAAACAACTACAGAGTTCATTGGCTGTGGTGGGTGAAAACTGAAGGTGGATCAACAACATTGTAATGACTCCACAATAATGCCCTAAGTGACAAATAATACAAATATACTGAGTAAAAGTATTCCAAAACATGCAACAACAAAAAAACATGGCAAGGGGATACACTTTTTGGTCTAATTGCAATGCCTTATGTTTGGGGAAATTCCAACACAACACATCACTGAGTAACTACCTCCATATTTTCAAGCATTGTGGTGGCTGCGTCATGGTATGGGTATGCTTGTCATTAACAAAGACTGGGTAGTTTTTCAGGAGGAAAAGAAACGGGATGCAGCTAAGCACAGGCAAAATCCTAGAGGAAAACCTGCTTCAGTGTGCTTTACACCAGACACTGGGCGAGGAATTTACCTTTCAGCAGGACAATAACCTACAACACAAAGCCTAATCTACACTGGAGTTTCTTACCAAGAACACAATGAATGTTCCTGAATGGCCAAGTTACAGCTTTGACTTAAATCTGCTAGAAAATCTATGGCAACACTTGAAAATTTCTGTCAAGCCATGATCCCCAACACCTTGACAGAGCTTGAATAATTTTGAAAAGAATAATGGGAAAATATTGCACAATACAGGTGTGAAACTTACCAAAGAATCGCTGTCAAGGGTGTTTCTAACATGAATCGACTCAGGGGAGAATTACATACAGTGTCTAAGGTTTCTTTATAGCACCATACAGGTTCCATTTAGAACCTCATGAGCATGGTTCTTTATTGAACCTTCAATAAAGGGTTCTATATAGCACCAAAAAGGGTTCCTCTGTGGTTACACGCCAAATAACCCCTATCTGGTTCTAAATAGAACCCTTCTTTTGGGGTGTGCAACAGGTCTGCAATCAAGAAGTTTGGGTCAGGGACGTGTGTGTGTGTGTGTGTAATGTCTAGAGTGGAGAGGGTGGGGGTTATGGTCCTAAGCTCTGACATCCATATGAATGGAACAGCTTTTACTCTGTAATCCTCCCATTTCCAGCTCTACCCTGTGCCTTCAGTCTGTTCTTTCATCCTTTCATACACACTAAAAACAAATGGTTCTAAAATAGTGCCAAATAAGCGTTATTTGGCTTTTAACCATAGCAGAACCCATTTTGGTGCTATATAGAACCCTTCCCTAAGGTTCTATAAAAATATTTCTTAATTTCAGAGGTTCTTTGTAAAACCACACTGTTTTTAAAATATTCTGGTTAAATAGCCATATTAAACTGTTAAAGTTCCATAGATTCTATTATTTTGTTTAGCAGCAAGTTGTGTGCATGTGTGTGTGTGTGCGTGCACGTGTGTGTGTGTGTGCACGTGTGTGTGTGTTTGTGCTTGCGTTTGTGTGTGTGTGCGTGCCTCCCTGCCTGTTTGTGTATTTGCATGCCTCTGCTTGTGTATGTTTGTGTGTGTGTGTGTGTGTGTGTGTGTGTGTGTGTGTGTGTGTGTGTGTGTGTGTGTGTGTGTGTGTGTGTGTGTGTGTGTGTGTGTGTGTGTGTGTGTGTGTGTGTGTGTGTGTGTGTGTGTGTGTGTGTGTGTGTTTGTGTGCATGTGTGTGTTTTAAAGGAGACAAGTATTCCCATTTTCCCATCTAGTTGTGTATTCATGTATGTATGTTGGTCCTAAGTGATTCAGATTCTCTGCATGTTGCTTTGCACAAAGTATGCAGGTGGTCATGCGTGGAGTGTTTGAGTTGCCCCTGGTGTAGTCGGAAGAATAAAAGCCTTGAATCTGCATCCCATACCCCTCTATTTTGATGGAGCCACGGAAAACACAGTACAAACACAATAGAGGGTAATAGTGGTGCCTGGAACTCATTTAAAACCATTCTCACTGAGCTATTAATTTAACATTGACCACAAACAGTTACACAGAGGGGCCTTCAGTTCCTTTAAACTTATTCACATTCAGCTACTACTTTCACTGCAACAGCAAACAACACAAATAACTCACTTACACCACCACAGCCCGCTTGTCAACGTATTCACAAAGTGTAGCTAGGTGGGTTGTGTGTGTGTGTGTGTGTGTGTGTGTGTGTGTGTGTGTGTGTGTGTGTGTGTGTGTGTGTGTGTGTGTGTGTGTGTGTGTGTGTGTGTGTGTGTGTGTAGCTAGTGGGCTCACACAGAGTTTGTTTACTACTAGAGGATGATGTCTCACGGACTATTGAGCTGATCCAAGATATCTAAGGAAAAGGCAGGCGGATTAAAAAACCAGAAGATTTGCCTCAAAATACATGCCAACATAATCTAGAAACTCATCAAATCAATCTTAAATACACATCTAGAATATACTTCGGAATGAAATTGAATAGTAATGTCACAAACAACACTCTAAACCATTCCCCTCAATTAAGAGGCAAAAACTAACCACACCTGTTGAAATTTGAGATAAAGCTATCAGGTATGTGTGACCTGGGCTATAAATTGTACACTGAACAACACTATAAACGCAACATGTAAAGTGTTGGTCTTATGTTTCATGAGCTGAAATAAAAGTTCCATGTGCACCAAATGCATATTTCTCAGATTTTTGCACAAATTCTGTGCACAAATGTGTTAACTGCCCTGTTAGTGAGCATTTCTCCTTTTCCAAGATAATCCATCCACCTGAAAGATGTGGCATAACAAGAAGCTGATTAAACAGCATGATCATTACACAGGTGCACCTTGTGCAGGGGACAATAAAAGTCCACTCTAAAGTGTGCAGTTTTATCACACAACACAATGACACAGATGTCTAAAGTTTTGAAGGAGCATGCAATAGCCAGATAATTTAATGTTCATTTCTCTACCATAAGCTGCCGCCAACGTTGTTTTACAGAATTTTCCAGAATGTCAAACCGGCCTCACAACCACAGACCATGTGTAACCACGCCAGACGATAATCTCCACATCCGGCTTGGTCACCCAAGGGATTGTTTGAGACCAGCCCCCGGACGGCTGATGAAACTGTGGGTTTGCACAACCGAAGAATTTCTGTACAAACTGTCACAAACGGCCTCAGGGAAGCTCAGCTGCGTGCTTGTCGGACCAACGTCTTGACCAGACTGCAGTTCAGCGTGGTAACCAACTTCAGTGGGCAAATGCTCACCTTTGATGGTCACTGGCATGCTGAAGAAGTGTGCTCTTCACGGATGAATCACAATTTCATCTGTACTGGGTAGATGGCAGCATGCATGGTGACGTGTGGGTGAGCAGTTTACTGATGTCAATGTTGTGAACAGATTGCCCCATGGTGGAGGTGGGGTTATGGTGTTGGCAGACATAAGCTACAGACAACAAACACAAATACATTTCATCGATGGTAATTAGAACGTATAGAGATACCGTGATGAGATCCTGAGGCCAATTGTCATGCCATTCATCCGCCACCATCACCTAATTTTTAAGCATGTGTCACGCCCTGGTCGAAGTATTTTGTGTTTATCTTTATGTATTGGGTCAGGCCAGGGTGTGGCATGGGGTTTTTGTATTGTGGTGTGTTTTGTCTTGGGGTTTTGGTGTTGGTATTGGGATTGTAGCTTAGTGGGGTATCTTGAAAAGTCTATGGCTGTCTGGAGTGGTTCTCAATCAGAGGCAGGTGTTTATCGTTGTCTCTGATTGGGAACCATATTTAGGCAGCCATATTCTTTGAGTTTGTCATGGGTGATTGTCCTTAGTGTCTTCGTTCCTGTCGCTGTGTTAGTTGACAAGTATAGGCTGTTTTGGTTTTCGTTACGTTTATTGTTTTGTAGTGTTTGTGTTTATTCGTGTTTACGTTGTTTGTTAAACATGGATCGCAATCTACACGCTGCGGTTTGGTCCGACTCTCCTTCACACCTAGAAAACCGTTACAGCATGATAATGCAGGGCCTTATGTTGCAAGGATCTGTACACATATTTCCAGTATAGCTAGGCTGTCTCAATAGTGACATGATCAGCCTTAAAGCCTGGCGGAATTGAATTTGAATGTGTGAAATTGAATTGGGAATTTAATTATTGGAATTTACTTAACATTGGAATTGAATTGAATTGAATCTGAATTCACAGACTGACATGGAATTTGTATGGAATTTAATTCAATTTACAGGGAGAGGGAATTTATTGTGCAACAAAGGTTTTCCCTAATGTCTATGGAAAACTCATTTTTTTCTGGTCTTTTGACTTCTGTCTTGGTCTACGCTATGCTCTCCTTCTATCTCTCTCTCCCCCTCCATCCCTCTCTCCCTCCCACCTATTGAGCCCTGTCCCGGTAAATGATATACCCAAGACTGAATGTGTGCTAAGCCTCTTCCTTGAGATTGGATTAGCGAGCAGTAAGCTAAAACTCACCTCACCTCTCCGTGCACACACACACACACACACACACCTATCTCAAACAAACCAAACACACTGTCCCACGACACATTTTTTCACCCAATGTTTTTAAATCACAAGTAACACACACACACACACTCCCCCTTCCTGCTCACATTGACTATAAGCTCTGCCACTTCTCACAGCCAGCCTGAATCTCAGTTCATCAGATTGATTCCTCTCTGCCAGGTCCAACCAATAAAAGCCAAAAATATGCTTTTAGGTGTAAATCCTTTGCTGTTTTGGAGCTAGATTAGGTCGAGGGAAACACCGAGAAAACAAACAAAGTCACACCCTCACCCACGTCACATTTGAATCCCACAGCCACGAACACAGCGGGGGGCATGGGGAGTGTACTGTATGTGTGTGTGCAAGAATGAATGAGTGAATGAATGAATGAATTACATTTGATTTTCGTGTCAAATCGCCAGTTGGCAACCCATCCATTGCGGGATCAATTGGAACATGAACAAACATTACAATGATTCACAGTGAGAATTCTCCCGGTGTTCTGCACAGTTCACAATGCATAAAGAATTAAAAATAAGTCAATGCATAGTAGTAGATCATTTTACACACAACAAAAATGTGGGGGAGGCAGCTTATATATTTTGGTGTGTTGGTTTATGCCCAGCTCTTTTTGTGTGAGAGTGTCATTCTAGTTTGTCTAATGTGTTGTGTTATGCCACTTTCGATTATAAATGACTATGGCTACGACGTTGTTTTGTCAATTGAATATATTTGACGAAATCAGTCAGTGGTTCTCAATTCCTTTCTCAGGAACTCACAGCTGTTCCAGAGGTAGCTCCCTTCATTAAACTTCTCAATTAGCACAATAGTAACACCTATGGCATTTTTACAATATATACGTCTGACCAGAATAATATAAAAAAAACCTGTGTAAGTCTTCAAAATGATCTACCAAAAAATATTTCAGATTGAGAATGGTTCTATAAAGAAACATAAAAATGTTATATATCGCTTGGTGCTATATAGAACCTTTTGTAATGGTTCTTTATAGAACCTTGGGAAAGGGTTATTTATAGCACCGTACGGGTTCTATTTAGAACCTTACGAGCATGGTTCTTTGTTGAACCTTCAAATAACATTACATTTACATTTAAGTCATTTAGCAGACGCTCTTATCCAGAGCGACTTACAAATTGGTGCATTCACCTTATGACATCCAGTGGAACAGCCACTTTACAATAGTGCATCTACATATTTTAAGGGGGGGGGGGGTGAGAAGGATTACTTTATCCTATCCTAGGTATTCCTTAAAGAGGTGGGGTTTCAGGTGTCTCCGGAAGGTGGTGATTGACTCCGCTGTCCTGGCGTCGTGAGGGAGTTTGTTCCACCATTGGGGAGCCAGAGCAGCGAACAGTTTTGACTGGGCTGAGCGGGAACTGTACTTCCTCAGTGGTAGGGAGGCGAGCAGGCCAGAGGTGGATGAACGCAGTGCCCTTATTTGGGTGTAGGGCCTGATCAGAGCCTGGAGGTACTGAGGTGCCGTTCCCCTCACAGCTCCGTAGGCAAGCACCATGGTCTTGTAGCGGATGCGAGCTTCAACTGGAAGCCAGTGGAGAGAGCGGAGGAGCGGGGTGACGTGAGAGAACTTGGGAAGGTTGAACACTAGACGGGCTGCGGCGTTCTGGATGAGTTGTAGGGGTTTAATGGCACAGGCAGGGAGCCCAGCCAACAGCGAGTTGCAGTAATCCAGACGGGAGATGACAAGTGCCTGGATTAGGACCTGCGCCGCTTCCTGTGTGAGGCAGGGTCGTACTCTGCGGATGTTGTAGAGCATGAACCTACAGGAACGGGCCACCGCCTTGATGTTAGTTGAGAACGACAGGGTGTTGTCCAGGATCACGCCAAGGTTCTTAGCGCTCTGGGAGGAGGACACAATGGAGTTGTCAACCGTGATGGCGAGATCATGGAACAGGCAGTCCTTCCCCGGGAGGAAGAGCAGCTCCGTCTTGCCGAAGTTCAGCTTGAGGTGGTGATCCGTCATCCACACTGATATGTCTGCCAGACATGCAGAGATGCGATTCGCCACCTGGTCATCAGAAGGGGGAAAGGAGAAGATTAATTGTGTGTCGTCTGCATAGCAATGATAGGAGAGACCATGTGAGGTTATGACAGAGCCAAGTGACTTGGTGTATAGCGAGAATAGGAGAGGGCCTAGAACAGAGCCCTGGGGGACACCAGTGGTGAGAGCGCATGGTGAGGAGACAGATTCTCGCCACGCCACCTGGTAGGAGCGACCTGTCAGGTCACACACACACACACACACACACACACAAATAAGGGTTCTATATAGCACCATAAAGGGTTATGTTATGGTTACAAGCCAAAGAACCCATATCCTGGTACTATTTATAACCATTAATTTTGTGTACACAAAATACTCTGTAATGTCAAAGAGGAAAAACATTAAGACAATCCCGAAAAATAAAACACTAAAAAAATAACAATATGGCTACGGAACAGCGTTATTCCGTGCTGTACAAAAAATGGTCAAAGGTACAAAGGTATCTTATGTGTATCTTTGTAGTGATTGATATGTTGATGATGTAACAAATATTTGCTGGTCTATGGTGTGTAAATGAGGAGCAACCGGACGCTGCACGTGACACATATATGAAATTGCTTATTCCAGTTCCTAATTAGCATGCAGCCATTAAGAAAATGACTGTGAAAACTGTTCAATCCCAGTGGATTGATGAGGAATTGAAAAATGATATGGTTGAGAGGGATGAGACAAAAGATATTGCAAATACGTCTGGCAGCCCAACTGATTGGCAAACGTATTGCAGATTAATAGATCATGTGACTAAACTAAATAAAAATAAACTATACTATGAAACAAAGATAAATTATATAAAGAAGGATAGTAAAGATGCTTTTGGGCACCTTAAATGCCCCAAAGCTTCATTGAATCAGATAGCTCATTCATCACAAAGCCCACTGATATTGCCAACTACTTTAATTACTTATTCATTGGCAAGATAATCAAACATAGGGATGTCATGCCAGCCACAAACGCTGACACTACACATCCAAGTGTATTGGACCAAATTATGAAAGACAAGAATTGTACTTTTGAATTCTGTAAAGTCAGTGTGGAAGAGGTGAACAAATGATTGTTGTCTATGAACAATGTCAAGCTACCAGGGACTGGCAATCTGGATGGAAAATTACTGAGGGTTATAGCAGACAATATTGCCACTCCTATTTGCCATATCTTCAATTTAAGCCTACTAGAACATGTGTGCCCTCAGGCCTGGAGGGAAGCTAAAGTCATTCCGCTACCCAAGAATAGTAAAGCCCACTTTACTGGCTCAAATAGCTGTCCAATCAGCCTGTTACCAACCCTTAGTAAACTTCTGGAAAAAAATGTGTTTGACCAGATACAATGCTATTTCAGAGTAAACAAATTGACAACAGACTTTTGGCACGCTTATAGCGAAAGACACTCAACAAGCACAGCACTTACACAAATGACTGGTGATTGGCTGAGAGAAATGTATGATGAAATGATTGTAGGGGCTGTCTTGTTCGACTTCAGTGTAGCTTTTGACATTATCATAGTCTGCTGCTGGAAAAACACATGTGTTATGGCTTTACACCCCCTGCTAAAATGTGAATAAAGAGTTACTTGTCTAACAGAACACAGAGGGTGTTCTTTAATGGAAGCCTCTGGAACATAATCCAGGTAGAATCAGGAATTCCCCAGGGTAGCTGTTTAGGCCTCTTGATTTTTCTTTTTTTTTTACTAATGAAATGCCACTGACTTTGAGTAATGCCAGAGTGTCTATGGATGTTGATGTCTCCACACTATACATGTCAGCTACTACAGCGACTGCAACACTTAACGAAGAGTTGCAGTTAGTTTCGGAGTGGGTGGCAAGGAATAAGTTAGCCCTAAATATTTCTAAAACTAAAAGCATTGTATTTGGGACAAAACATTCACTAAGCTATAAACCTCAACTAAATCCTGTAATAAATAATGTGGAAATTGAGCTACCTGAGATGACTAAACTGCTTGGAGTAACCCTAGATTGTAAACTCTCATGGTCAAAACATATTGATACAATAGTAGCTAAGATATGGAGAAGTATGTATAATAAAGCGCTGCTCTGCCTTCTTAACAGCACTATCAACAAGGCAGTTCCTACAGGCCCTAGTTTTGTCGCACATTGACTACTATTCAGTCGTGTGGCCAGGTGGCACAAAAACGGACTTAGGAAAACTGCAATTGGCTCAGAACAGTGCAACACAGCTGGCCCTTGAATGTACACAGAGAGCTAATATTAGTGATATGCATGTCAATCTCTCCTGGCTGAAAATGGAGGAGAGATTTACTTCATCACTACTTGTATTTATGAGAGGTCATGTTGAATCTCCCGAGCTGTCTGTCTAAAGTACTGGCACACAGCTCGGACACCCATACATACCCTACAAGACATGCCACAAGAGGTCTCTTCACAGTCCCCAAGTCCAGCACAGACTATGGGAGGCGCACAGTACTACATAGAGCAATGACGACATGGAACTCTATTCAAAATCAAGTAACTAATGCAAGCAGTACAATTAGATGAACAAAACAGAGAAAATGACAGCTTATGGAACAGCTGGGACTGTGAAGCGACACAAACATAGGCACACACACACACACACACACACACACACACACACACACACACACACACACACACACACACACACACACACACACACACACACACACACACACACACACACACACACACACACACACACACACACACACACACACACACACACACACACACACACACACACACACACACACACAATAACATACACACTATACACATACATACACATGGATTTAGTACTGTAGATATGTGGTAGTGGTGGAGGAGGGGCCTGAGGGCACTTAGTGTGTTGTGAATTCTGTGAATGTATTGGGAGGCAGCAGCTAATGGAGTTACAGAATAAATACAAATACACATAAGAACTCACGTGGTACTGGTCGGTACCTGTTTTTGTTCTGTAGTTGCCATGGCATCCTAGTAGCCAGCCTCAGTAGAGAGCTCCTGTAAATGTGTACATAGTTAATTATTTGCAAGTGTTTTTATTATTCTTTTTTTATCAGCTGTTTTGTTTTGAATTACATGGAGTTTTATTGCAAATTTCTGGTGGTTTTGACCCACACATTTGCAGATGGACTGACAGGTCAACTAGCTAGCCAAACCAAAAAGAGTAGGCATTTATAAATACTGAACTTCACGTGAAAATGCGCTGATCCTCCCGTAGACATTGTGGACACACTGTTTCTAGTGGTTGATTTATTGCATTGCAAGAAGGCAAAAGTAGCCTATTTGTTGCTTTGGGGAATATATGATGGTAGTCTTTTTCTTAACAAAAAAAACAGGCAGCTAGGCCTAAATAGAATAACAAAATGCAATTTGCTGTAAGTGAGAAGAGTGAAAATATGTGTTATACCTTGCATTCAAAAATAATTAGCAATAGGCATCCCAAAATCAATAGGCCCAATACATACAGTGGGGACAACAAGTATTTGATACACTGACGATTTTGTAGATTTTCCTACTTACAAAGCATGTAGAGGTCTGTCATTTTTATCATAGGTAAAAAGGCCAAAATCCCTGCTGCAGTGTGTGCAAACCTGGTCAAGAAATACAGGAAACGTATGGTCTCTGTAATTGCAAACAAAGGTTTCTGTACCAAATATGAAGTTCTGCTTTTCTGATGTATCAAATACTTATGTCATGCAATAAAATGCAAATGAATTACTTTAAAATCATACAATGTGATTTTCTGGATTTTTGTTTTAGGTTCCATCTCTCACAGTTGAAGTGTACCTATGATAAAAATTGCAGACCTCTACATGTTTTGTAAGTAGGAAAACTTGCAAAATCGGCAGTGTATCAAATACTTGATCTCCCCACTGTATATCATAACCTTTGCAGAATAAATTCCTCACATTTTCGGGCCACGATGAGTTCACATTACCAAAGTAGCCATACAACAAATTTCCATGCGCATCTCGTTTAATTGGGCCTATTTTGGATAGGTCCTGTGTAGCTCAGTTGGTAGAGCATGGCGCTTGTAACGCCAGGGTAGTGGGTTCCTATTGTTGCACACATGACTGTAAGTCGCTTTGGATAAAAGCGTCTGCTAAATGGCATATATTATTATTATATTTAGGTTAGTAAAATGTACATTTTTATTGCTCTATGCATTTTCGAAAGGGAGCGTGGTTTATAACCCGTGTATAACATATAGTAGAATTGAACAGATGAACAGACAGTTTATATTTTGCATTGATTTGTGTAGGCTACCATTGTAAGTAGGCCTATAATGTAGTTTTCAGTTTTAGAATTCTTGGGCAATGCAGCATATTTAGGTTTGGGAAAAATAAGGCCTAAATGAAAAACATTCTTGAATCCAAACGATCTGTTTACAGGATTTCCTACTTAATTCGCCCCAACTTGCGAATGTTTTTGTCTTTCAGAAACGGCCCGATACAGCAGATGTGACTGCTAACGAAAACAGTCGGCCAATACCTCCAAGATATTTGATCAAGTTCACCATTGCTATTTCCTTTATTTCCTTTAGATACTGTCTTTGTTATGCAGGTGAATGAGGACCCAAAAGCGACTTGGCGAAAACAGAGTCTTTATTCCAGTAAAGGATAAAAGCAATACTCCTGGACAATCAGAGCAGAAAACAAAACATAAAAAACTTAAATCCACTCGTAGTGACGAGGACAGACTGGAGACTCGACCATTAACTGTAGGTTGCCTCGGGAAGGCACCGACCGTAGCAGACTAAGGCACCTGCTCGCACGCAGCATCTGAAGGTGACAAGACACGACAGGGCGAGACAAAGACACAGCACGGCGAACATCATACAAGGATCCGACAGGACAGAAATGGAAAACAAGGGGAGAAATAGGGACTCTAATCAGAGGACAAGATAGGGAACAGGTGTGAAAAGACTAAATGAGTGAGTAGGAGAATGAGGAACAGCTGGAAGCAGGAACGGAACGATAGAGAGAGGAGAGAGAGGGAGGGAGAGAGAGAGGGATAGAAAAAGGGAACGAACCTAATAAGACCAGCAGGGGGAAACGAACAGAAGGGAAAGCATAATGACAAGACAATATAAGACAAAACATGACAGTCTTGGCCAAATTCCAATACTTCCAAAGTATACAACAAATAATATTGTCGACATAGAAGGTGAATGATGGGCGTACATCAGGCGGAGTTATAATTGCTCAGGTATGAGCAGGTATGACAGGTATGATTCACTACGGGAAACATGCGTATGTATGGCATGCGCCAATCTCACTATTTCTGTGTCTGCTCAGTCTTTTAAGAATATATTTAGCATAACATTTCCACAACATTTATAAATGAGGCCCCCGGAAGCTTGGGAGGAATGTAAGATGCAATAGAGGAATGTAGTGCTGAGGCAGAGGGCTCGTAGTGAGGATGACTGGCGCCTACTCTGAGCTGTGTGTGGTGAGCTTTCTGGGCATCATCCAAGTGGGTGCCATACATTGTGAAGGAGGAAAATGCCAAAAGCTACACGACTGAGGCTGGTTCCCAGAGTAGCATTCTACATGATCGTCAAAGGACATGATCGTGGACTACAGGAAAAGGAGGGCCGAACACGTCCCCATTCACATCGACAGGGCTGTCGTGGAGCGGGTCGAGAGTTTCGAGTTCCTTGGTGTCCACATCACCAACAAACGTTTATGGTCCAAACACTACAATTAAAGTTGTTAAGGGGGCACAACAATGCCTTTTCCCCCTCAGGAGACTGAAAAGATTTGGCATCTGACTGTAAAACTCCTCAAGTTGTTGGAAATATTTACTTTAAAAAAGTAGATAAATGTATTCTTGCCAATCGCTATTATGCTTAGAGACCTGGTGGCGCAGCAGGATAGTCAGGTAGTTAGTAACTAAGAGGTTGTGAGTTCATGTTCCAAGTAATCAGCATACACTCTGCTAACATCTGAATTTAGCTGTAAAATTACGGTAACTAGTTTAAGATTTACTGTATTTTCACAGCAACTAGACAAAAACCTCCAGGAGACCATGACATATTGTTCTAAAAACATCCCAGGAACAAACCGGGAACTCACAAACACGGTGGCAGGTAGCCTAGCGGTTAAGAGCGTTTGAATCCTAGGTAAAAAAATCTGCCATCATGCTCTTGAGCAAGGCACTTAACCCTATTTGCTCTGGATAAAATAATCTGCTAAATGAAGCAAATGTAATTTGTACCTAGATAAAACCTGCAGGGGAACACGACTATTTACATTTTTCAAAGTAAAATATTCTAAATTACATTTGACTCCTAGGTTCTCACGTGCTCGAATGTTGTCACGTGTAGTTTCATGTCATCACATGTTGAAATTTTGCATCCCGATGTTGCCATATTTATTTCACATGATTTTTACATGAGATAATGTTCTCACATGTGCTCACGTTGTCACATGTAGCTTTATGGTAACACATGTTACTTCACATTGTAACAACGTTCGTCTGTAGAAGGAGAAGCGGACCAAAATGCAGCGTGGTGGTTACTCATGTTCTTTAATGGAAAATGAACGATACATGAAATAACTTAAATCTACAAAACAACAAACGGAATGTGAAAACCTATACAGCCTATCTTGTGACAACAAACACAGAGACAGGAACGATCACCCACAAAACACTCAAAGAATATGGCTGCCTAAATATGGTTCCCAATCAGAGACAACTATAAATCACCTGACTCTGATTGAGAACCGCCTCAGGCAGCCATAGACTAATTAGACACCCCACAAAACCCCAAGACAAAAAACACACCACAATAACCCATGTCACACCCTGGCCTGACCAAATAAATAAAGACAAACACAATATATTACGACCAGGGCGTGACAGAACGCCCCCCTAAGGTGCGGACTCCCGGACGCACAGCAAAACAATAGGGGAGGGTCCGGGTGGGCGTCTGTCCATGGTGGCGGCTCCGGCGCGGGACGTGGACCCCACTCTATTAATGTCTTAATCCCTCCTCCTCGCGTCCTATGATAGTCCACCCTCGCCGCCGACCATGGCCTAGTAGTCCTCACCCAGAACCCCACTGGACTGAGGGGCAGCTCGGGACTGAGGGGAAGCTCGACACTGAGGGGAAGCTCGGCACTGAGAGGAAGGCTGCTCTGGCTGCTCCACGCTGACTGGCGGCTCTGGCTGCTCCATGTAGGCTGACAGCTCTGGCGGATTCTTACAAACTGGCGGCTCTGGTGGCTCCGTGCAGACTGGCAGCTCCTTGCAGACTAGCAGCTCCTTGCAGACTGGCAGCTCCGTGCAGACTGGCAGCTCCTTGCAGACTGGCAGCTCTGGCTGCTCCATGCAGACTGGCAGCTCTGGCTGCTCCATGCAGACTGACAGCTCTGGCTGCTCCATGCAGGCTGGCAGCTCTGGCTGCTCCATGCAGGCTGGCAGCTCTGGCTGCTCCATGCAGGCTGGCAGCTCTGGCTGCGCTGAACAGGCAGGAGACTCCAGCAGCGCCGTAGAGGAGGAAGGCTCTGGCAGTGCTGAACAGGCGGGAGACTCCAGCAGCACTGTAGAGGAGGAAGGCTCTGGCTGCGCTGAACAGGCGGGAAACTCCGGCAGCGCTGGAGATGAGGAAGGCTCTGGCAGCGCTAGATAGGCGGGAGACTCCGGCAGCGCTGTAGAGGAGGAAGGCTCTGGTTGCGCTGAACAGGTGGGAGACTCCGGCAGCGCTAGGGAGGCGAGGCGCACTGTAGGCCTGATGCGTGGTGCTGGCACTGGTGGGACTGGGCCGAGAACACGCACAGGAAGCCTGGTGCGGGGAGCTGCCACCGGAGGGCTGGTGCGTATAGGTGGTACTGGATAGACCGGACCGTGCAGGCGCACTGGAGCTCTTGAGCCCCGAGCCTGCCCAACCTTACCTGGCTCGATGCCCACTCTGGCCCGGCCGATACGAGGAGCTGGAATGTACCGCACCGGGCTATGCACCCGCACTGGGGACACCGTGCGCTCCAAAGCATAAAACGGTGCCTGCCCGGTCTCACTAGCCCCCCGGTAAGCACAGGGAGTTTGCGCAGGTCTCCTACCTGGCATAGCCCTACTCCCTGTGAGCCTCCCCCCAAGACATTTTTGGGGCTGAGTCTCGGGCTTCCGTCCGCGCCGCCGTGCTTGCTTCGCAAACTCCATTATCCGATAACCTTCCGCGCACTGCTCCATCAAATCCCAGGCGGGCTCCGGCACTCTCCCTGGGTCGACCGCCCACCTGTCTATCTCCTCCCAAGAAGTATAGTCCATACTCTTGTAGTCCAAACCGTACTCCTCTTTGGGCTGCTCCTGTTGCCTCTTATCCTGCTGCACCTTGGGGCGGCTACACTCCCCTGGTTTAGCCCAGGGTCCTCTCCCGTCGAGGATTTCCTCCCATGTCCAGAATTCCTTATTACGTATCTCCTGCTGCCGCTGTTGCTTCACCTGCTGCTCCTGCCTGTTGACATGCCGCTTGGTCCAGTTGTGGTGGGTGATTCTGTAACGACGTTCGTCTGTAGAAGGAGAAGCGGACCAAAATGCAGCGTGGTGGTTACTCATGTTCTTTAATGGAAAATTAATGATACATGAAATAACTTAAAACAACAAACGGAACGTGAAAACCTATTCAGCCTATCTTGTGACAACAAACACAGAGACAGGAACAATCACCCACAAAACACTCAAAGAATATGGCTGCCTAAATATGGTTCCCAATCAGAGACAACGATACACACCCGCCTCTGATTGAGAACCACTCAAGACAGCCATAGACTTTGCTAGATAACCCCACTAAGCCACACACCCAACACCCAACACCCCACAAAACCCCAAGACAAAACACACCACAATAAACCCATGTCACACCCTGGCCTGACCAAATCTTTACTAGATGCTGTTTTTCCACTAACCTCATTGCAACTCCCCTCCAAGTCTCCGACCACTACCTTGTATCCTTTTCCCTCTCGCTCTCATCCAACACTTCCCACACTGCCCCTACTCGGATGGTATCGCGCCGTCCCAACCTTCGCTCTCTCTCCCCCGCTACTCTCTCCTCTTCCATTCTATCATCTCTTCCCTCTGCTCAAACCTTCTCCAACCTATCTCCTGATTCTGCCTCCTCAACCCTCCTCTCTTCCCTTTCTGCATCCTTTGACTCTCTATGTCCCCTATCTTCCAGGCCGGCTCGGTCCTCCCCTCCCGCTCCGTGGCTTGACGACTCATTGCGAGCTCACAGAACAGGGCTCCGGGCAGCCGAGCGGAAATGGAGGAAAACTCGCCTCCCTGCGGACCTGGCATCCTTTCACTCCCTCCTCTCTACATTTTCCTCCTCTGTCTCTGCTGCTAAAGCCACTTTCTACCACTCTAAATTCCAAGCATCTGCCTCTAACCCTAGGAAGCTCTTTGCCACCTTCTCCTCCCTCCTGAATCCTCCTCCCCCTCCCCCCCTCCTCCCTCTCTGCAGATGACTTCGTCAACCATTTTGAAAAGAAGGTCGACGACATCCGATCCTCGTTTGCTAAGTCAAACGACACCGCTGGTTCTGCTCACAGTGCCCTACCCTGTGCTCTGACCTCTTTCTCCCCTCTCTCTCCAGATGAAATCTCGCGTCTTGTGACGGCCGGCCGCCCAACAACCTGCCCGCTTGACCCTATCCCCTCCTCTCTTCTCCAGACCATTTCCGGAGACCTTCTCCCTTACCTCACCTCGCTCATCAACTTATCCCTGACCGCTGGCTACGTCCCTTCCGTCTTCAAGAGAGCGAGAGTTGCACCCCTTCTGAAAAAACCTACACTCGATCCCTCCGATGTCAACAACTACAGACCAGTATCCCTTCTTTCTTTTCTCTCCAAAACTCTTGAACGTGCCGTCCTTGGTCAGCTCTCCCGCTATCTCTCTCAGAATGACCTTCTTGATCCAAATCAGTCAGGTTTCAAGACTAGTCATTCAACTGAGACTGCTCTTCTCTGTATCACGGAGGCGCTCCGCACCGCTAAAGCTAACTCTCTCTCCTCTGCTCTCATCCTTCTAGACCTATCGGCTGCCTTCGATACTGTGAACCATCAGATACTCCTCTCCACCCTCTCCGAGTTGGGCATCTCCGGCGTGGCCCACGCTTGGATTGCGTCCTACCTGACAGGTCGCTCCTACCAGGTGGCGTGGCGAGAATCTGTCTCCTCACCATGCGCTCTCACCACTGGTGTCCCCCAGGGCTCTGTTCTAGGCCCTCTCCTATTCTCGCTATACACCAAGTCACTTGGCTCTGTCATAACCTCACATGGTCTCTCCTATCATTGCTATGCAGACGACACACAATTAATCTTCTCCTTTCCCCCTTCTGATGACCAGGTGGCGAATCGCATCTCTGCATGTCTGGCAGGCATATCAGTGTGGATGACGGATCACCACCTCAAGCTGAACTTCGGCAAGACGGAGCTGCTCTTCCTCCCGGGGAAGGACTGCCCGTTCCATGATCTCGCCATCACGGTTGACAACTCCATTGTGTCCTCCTCCCAGAGCGCTAAGAACCTTGGCGTGATCCTGGACAACACCCTGTCGTTCTCAACTAACATCAAGGCGGTGGCCCGTTCCTGTAGGTTCATGCTCTACAACATCCGCAGAGTACGACCCTGCCTCACACAGGAAGCGGCACAGGTCCTAATCCAGGCACTTGTCATCTCCCGTCTGGATTACTGCAACTCGCTGTTGGCTGGGCTCCCTGCCTGTGCCATTAAACCCCTACAACTCATCCAGAACGCCGCAGCCCGTCTGGTGTTCAACCTTCCCAAGTTCTCTCACGTCACCCCGCTCCTCCGCTCTCTCCACTGGCTTCCAGTTGAAGCTCGCATCCGCTACAAGACCATGGTGCTTGCCTACGGAGCTGTGAGGGGAACGGCACCTCAGTACCTCCAGGCTCTGATCAGGCCCTACACCCAAATAAGGGCACTGCGTTCATCCACCTCTGGCCTGCTCGCCTCCCTACCATTGAGGAAGTACAGTTCCCGCTCAGCCCAGTCAAAACTGTTCGCTGCTCTGGCTCCCCAATGGTGGAACAAACTCCCTCACGACGCCAGGACAGCGGAGTCAATCACCACCTTCCGGAGACACCTGAAACCCCACCTCTTTAAGGAATACCTAGGATAGGATAAAGGAATCCTTCTCACCCCCCCCCTTAAAATATGTAGATGCACTATTGTAAAGTGGCTGTTCCACTGGATGTCATAAGGTGAATGCACCAATTTGTAAGTCGCTCTGGATAAGAGCGTCTGCTAAATGACTTAAATGTAAATGTAATGCAAATAAATGAAGACAAAACACAATATATTACGACCAGGGCGTGACACACATGTTGTCATGTTATCACATTAACGACACGTTCAATCACATGAGATCGCACAAGATCACGTGTTCACGTGAAATTTCATGTGGTTTTTCTGTAAGGGATCCGCTCTCTGTACCAGCATTGTGTTAGTTGGGTGGACTGAGCTTTGTCCTGAGAGTGTGTGTGTGTTCTATGGTTCTAGGCTAATTGGTCAGGTCAATGGTGTGTGTAGAAGGTCAGGGACAGCATGTACTCTCCTAAAGCAGTTACAATGCCATCAGCTAGGACATAGCCCTAGCATAATTACATTAAACTTTCCGCTGCACACAAGTGCTTGCTCACGTCACGTGTCACATACGCACGCGCACATGCACGAATACGCATGCACACGCACGCACAAATACGCATGCACATGCACGCACGAATACACATGCACATGCACGCACACGCACGCGCACACACACGCATGCACACACACACACATGCACACACACCGGGGACACGCACACACACACACACACACACACACACACACACACACACACACACACACACACACACACACACACACACACACACACACACACACACACACACACACACACACACACACACACACACACACACACACACGGTAACCTTTTGCAGAGAAGTTGAAGACACACTCAGCAGTGACTTAGAAGGGACATGAAATCAAAATTATTCCTGGTATCCTTCCTCAGTTCTCCTCCTGTCATGTACTAAATGTCTCTTCTCTGTTGTTCTGTATGTGTCTGTCTGTGTACTGTCATGGGTTTATTCTTTATACGTGTGTTGTTACTCTATCATTTTACAATAGCATGATTTTGGTGCGTCATTTTCAATAATTGAGCATTTGGAGAGGTTATATACCTTGCATTTGCGTTCCAATCGTTGGCCTTTTTTTTGTGTGAGAGCTGAAAGTGTACTGTAATATCGGCACATCGAAACACCGACAAACACAACAACAACGGTTTGTTTGTTTGTTCCATGCAGACATTCTGTGAGTGTGTACCCAGCTCCTCCCAGATCAAACACCGCTGGTCAGACTCAGACACAGTCAGAGAGACCCCCTCACCCACGAAGGTAAGAGCGCCCACACACCTTACCTCTCTCACACACACACCTATAACACAAACACACATGCAGGCTACTAAGACCCACCAGATTACTCTCTTACACCTCAAACTTCTAGTGTTGTAACCCAACCTGCCCAACGTTAAAATTCTACACGCTGTAACACCCCACTGTGAACCTGACACAACACTACGTGTTATAGTGCAGTTTTTAACATGCAAGCAAATCCTAAAATAATGATGAATAATCTAAAAAATTTTAATCTATTTTTTTTTTTATCTATTTTTTATGTGGTGAAATGTGTTTGTGGAAAGATGAAAGTCCTCTAATGTAACTCGTGACTTGTCGTGTGACAAGTACCCTAGCGGTTAGAAAGGCAAGCAAGCATGAATGTTGACAGTTTGAATCCCAGGTCTGACTGGAAAGATCAGGCGGGAAGTGAGCTGGCAACTTGGAGGGTTGCTGGTTTCAAATCCTAGAGTCCATCATCTGCTGTTGTGCACTTCAGTAGGCACTTATCCCCCCAAAAAAGCTGCTCCACTGGTCCTCAATGTATGTGTGTCTTTCAGAGGAGCCAATGCGACTTGGGTCTAATGTAAATCAAATCACATTTTATTGGTCACATACAGATGATTGGCACATGTTAATGTGAGTGTAGCGAAATGCTTGTGCTTCTAGTTTCGGCAATGGAGTAATATCTAAGAAGTATTTGAACAAATTCAAAAGAACTACCTTATACACACAAATGTAAGGGATGAATAAGAATATATAAACATATGGATGAGCGATGGCCGTGCGGCATAGGCAAGATGCAGTAGATGGTATAGAGGAGTATATACATATGAGATGAGTGATGTAGGATATGTCAATATTATTAAAGTGGCGTTGTGACTAATGATAGGCATAGGCAAGATGCAGTAGATGGTATAGAACAGTATACACCTATGAGATGAGATGCGTTATTTTAGCTGACTAGTGATACAGTTGAAGTCGGAAGATTACATACACTTAAGTTGGAGTCATTAAAACTCATTTTTCAACCACTCCACAAATTTCTTGTTAACAAACTATAGTTTTGGCAAGTCGTTTAGGACATCTACTTTGTGCATGACACAAGTCATTTTTCCAACAATTGTTTACAGACAGATTATTTAACTTATAATTGACTGGATCTCAATTCCAGTGGATCAGAAGTTTACATACACTAAGTTGACTGTGCCAATAAACAGCTTGGGAAATTCCAGAAAATGATGTCATGGCTTTAGAAGCTTCTGATAGGCTAATTGACATCATTTGAGTCAATTGGAGGTGTACCTATGGATGTATTTCAAGGCCTACCTTCAAACTCAGTGCCTCTTTGCTTGACATCATGGAAAAATCAAAAGAAATCAGCCAAGACCTCAGAAAATAAATTGTAGCCCTCCAGAAGTCTGGTTCATCCTTGCGAGCAATTTCCAAATGCCTGAAGGAACCACGCTCATCTTTACAAACAATAGTACGCAGGTATAAACACCATGGGACCACGCAGCCGCCATACCACTCAGAAAGGAGACGTGTTCTGTCTCCTAGAGATGAACGTACTTTGGTGTGAACAGTGCAAATCAATCCCACAAAAACAACAAAAGGACCTTGTAAAGATGCTGGAGGAAACAGGTACAAAAGTCTCTATATCCACAGTAAAACGAGTCCTATATCGACATAACCTGGCCGCTCAGCAAGGAAGAAGCCACTGCTCCAAAACCGCCATAAAAAAGCCAGACTACGGTTTGCAACTGCACATATGGGGACAAAGATCGTACTTTCTGGAGAAATGTCTTCTGATTTGATGAAAAAAATTGAACTGATTGGTCGTTCTAATGTTGTGGGGGTGCTTTGCTGCAGGAGGGACTGGTGCACTTCACAAAATAGATGGCATCACAAGGATGGAAAATGATGTGGATATATTGAAGCAACATCTCACGACATTAGTCAGGAAGTTAAAGCTTGGTCGCAGATGGGTCTTCCAAATGGACAATGACCCAAAGCATACTTCCAAAGTTGTGGCAAAATGGCTTAAGGACAAAAAAGTCAAGGTATAGGAGTGGCCATCACAAAGCCCTGACCTCAATCCTATAGAACATTTGTGCGCGGAACTGAAAAATCGTGTGCAAGCAAGGAGGCCTACAAACCTGACTCGGTTACACCAGCTCTTTCAGGAGGAATGGGCTAATATTCAGCCAACTTATTGTGGGAAGCTTGTGAAAGGCTACCCGTAATGTTGGACCAAAGTCAAACAATTTAAATACAATGCTACCAAATGCTAATTGAGTGTATGTAAACTTCTGACCCACTGGGAATGTGATGAAAGAAATAAAGGCGTGCATGGCCAAGCAGTCATGACTGAACAGTGAGTACAGGAGAGAGCTGAGAACGCACCGTTGTCGGGCCCCAGTGTTGAGGATCAGCAGGGTGGAGATGTTGTTTCCTACCTTTACCACCTGGGTGCGGCCGGTCAGAAAGTCTAGGATGTTGCACAAGGCGTGGTCGAGACCCAGGGTCTCAAGCTTAATGACGAGTTTGGAGGGTACTATGGTATTAAATGCTGACCTGTAATCAATGAACAGCATTCTTACAAAGGTATTCCTCTTGTCCAGATGGGTTAGGGCAGTGTGCAGTGTCGACCTATTGGGGCGGACCTATTGGGGCGGTATCAAATTGGAGTGGGTCTAGGGTATCAGGTAGGGTGGAGTTGATATGCTCCTTGACTAGTCTCTCAAAGCACTTCATGATGACAGAAGTGAGTGCAGCAGGGCAATAGTCATTTAGTTCAGTTACCTTAGCTGTCTTGGGAACAAGAACAATGGTGGCCATCCTGAATCATGTGGGGACAGCATACTAGGATAGGCATTGATTGAATATGTCCGTAAACACACCAGCCAGCTGGTCTGCGCATGCTCTGAGAATGCTGCGTGGCATGTCGTTTGTAGCTCTAAAGCCTAGGCAAAATTGAGTCTAATGTATCTCTAAACACTAGACTGAATTGGGTCTAATGTAGCTCTAAAGACTAGGCTAACTCGAGTCTAATGTAGCTCTAAAGACTGGGCTAACTCGAGTCTAATGTAGCTCTAAAGCCTATGCTAACTTGGCTCTAATGTAGTTCTAAAGCTTAACAAGACTCTTCACGTCTCAGGCACGGTTAGTCATCAAATGATCATGGTTCATCTGAGTTCTTATTCCAGGCATTGTCACAGATGGAGATTTGAAGTGTTCTCATTGAGAGGAGAGGGGATAGGATGAAGCATTTTACTGTCAGTAGCTGTGGAGAACAGCACAGCTCAAGTGTTAATAAAATACAATTAGATTTGATTTGTATTGTCATGATATGGCTGTGGCATTTTCTCTCTTTCTGGCTTTCACCCTCTCTGTCTCGGCCTGTCTATGCTTATTTTTTTCTGTTTCTGTCTGTCTCTCTCTTCCTTCATGTTTTATTCCCTTTCCCCCTCTCTCTTTCACCCTCCCCCTTACTCCCCTGCTCTCTCTCTTTCCTTCTCCCCCTCTTTCTCTCCATCCCCATCTCCCCTTTCTCTCTCTCTCCCTTGAACCACCTCACCCCATCTACCCTCTCTCTCTCTGAGGAGAGGATGATGAGAACTGAGGTGCTCATCTACAAGGAGGATTTAGGGCTCCTTCACGACGTCAGCCTCGCCTCGTCAGTGTCTCCATCACCATGGCGATCGCATTCAGGGGATTATCACATATTAAATGTCACATTTGCGCATGGAGCAGAACAGGTGGCAAACCCTGGCTCAATAGAAATACCTCAATTAACCATGGATTTAGCTTGTGTTGCTGTACCACCCCACATGAGTGCATGTGGGGAGGTACAGAATATCAATGTGTATGTGGAGGTCTGTGGGTCTGTATGTGGGTCTGTATGTATGTATGTATGTATGTATGTATGTATGTATGTATGTATGTATGTATGTATGTATGTATGTATGTATGTATGTATGTATGTATGTATGTATGTATGTATGTATGTATGTATGTATGTATGTATGTATGTATGTATGTATGTATGTATGTATGTATGTATGTATGTATGTATGTATGTATGTATGTATGTATGTATGTATGTATGTATGTATGTATGTATGTATGTATGTATGTATGTATGTATGTATGTATGTATGTATGTATGTATGTATGTATGTATGTATGTATGTATGTATGTATGTATGTATGTATGTATGTATGTATGTATGTATGTATGTATGTATGTATGTATGTATGTAATCTCTGCTGTATCTCCTGTAGTTTTCTAGTTACATAATGAGCGGATGGAGCCTGTCATCTAGCCACCAGCCTATGACCCAGTAATGTCCCTACAGGGAGGTCTTGCCTCCCAGTGTGCCTCCTCTCATCCCAGAGTAAGCTGTCTGAAACAGAAGAGAGGGAGAAAGTGAGAGGAGACAGAGAGACAGAGAGACAGAGAGACAGAGAGACAGAGAGAGAGAGAGAGAGAGAGAGAGAGAGAGAGAGAGAGAGAGAGAGAGAGAGAGAGAGAGAGAGAGAGAGAGGTAGCGAGAGCAGGGCCCATAGAGAGAAAGTTAGAGATTTTAAAATACCTTTATTGGGTCTGGGAACCCACAACACGATAAACACTCAAACAAACAAAAACATGGTTGAACATCAATTAACCCTTGTGTAGTTTCATATTTTTGTTATTTACCCAATGTTTGCAAGTCTGATGTACCCTCAAAATTATTGGGTTTTTAAAACAATACAGCCATAACATTTTCCATAAAAATACTTAATGCTTAATACTTAGATGTTGACTTATATCAATTACAAGCAATATAGACAGCATACATGGTTAATATCTGGAATAAATCATGTTTATCTTGAACAAATATAAATGAAATAAGGTTTTCAGGTGTTCATCACTATTGATGTTTATTGCTTTGAACTGAACAAATTGGAAGGACACATTTTACATACAGCATTTTATGGAAATGATAAATGAGCCCTATTGAACACAAATTAAGGCTGGTCTACACACCACATGAGGGACAGAGTGTGTGTGTGTTGAAGAGGTATTTATTGCACTTGCTGCATGTGTACTGTGTCTTCCTGTCCTTCTTGGGTCCACACATACCACAGCGCTTCTTCTTGTTGCTACCGGATGCAATCTAGAATGATGAACACACTTTGTTCAGGAATTTTACTAACATCTCATTCACTCACATATAGAATTACATCAGGCCAAGGTAGGATAGTCAGACACACACACATGCAGAAACATCACTCACACTTACGTCCGGTATTGGAGTTGTTGGTTCTGTGGGTCGGCAGATGGGGCGCCAGTTTTCTCCTTCCTCACGATGGCTACAGAAGCTGGGGTCCTTGGGATATGTTGTCTCCTCTGGATTTGAGGTCTTACCAATGCCTTGCCCAGCTCCTCTAGAAAAAGAGCTGTCTCCTCTGGAGCTTCCCTCTGTTCCAATCTGGGTTCAACGCCATCCAGATGATCAACACGTTGTACGCTGAGATGTCCAAGAATATCACAAGTGACCAGCATAGGGTTCTTCTTTTGCAGCTGTAGCCAGTCACCAGCTTGTCTAAATTGTCCACCCCTCCTTTTGTGGCATTGTAATCCATTATGATTTCTGTTTTTGATGTTCCTGGCCATAGATTCTTACATCCCTATGCAGCGTACTCATGAGTACCATATTTCTGCTTTTCTTTGGCACGTAGGACACTAGGGACGTGTCGGCCATGAACACAAACAAAATTGATAGGCCTGTTCCGTGAATTCAACAACTGAGGTGGGAACTCTGGCTTGTTTTTTCATACTGTTCCTACCATAGTCAGCTTCCTCTTGAGGAGCTCCTGTCCCAGCTTGTGCGAAGTAAAAAAGTTATCGCATGTGATATTGTGGCCACGGAGATCAGGTGACACATCTAGGACAACCTGCGTCCCTTGGTTCTTCTTAGGGGCTCCTCCATCTGGTTTCCCTGTATACACTTACAAGTTCCACACATATGATGAAGCAGCATCACAGGCAGCCCAGATCTTGGTTCCATATTTTAGATGGTATGTACTGCCTGAAGGGGCAGCGTTCCCTTAAACTGCATAAGCTGCTCATCAACAGTAACGTTTGGCCCAGGGTTGTAAAACAAGTCATGGCGGTCCACCAATTTGTCCCACACTGACCTGATTGCAGCTAGCTTGTCTCTCTGCTGCCTAGCTGGTCTGGTGTCTCGGTGCTGGAAGCAGATAATCCTGGAAATAATGTGGAAGTTTTCCAGAGACATTGTTGCAAAGACAAATTATCTGCCCGTTTCTGTCTCCCAAAGGGATTCGGTGGATTCCCCATTGGATCTGAAAACACCATCAAGTATAAGAACCACAAAATATGCATGTAAATGACTTTGGCCCATCTCAATCTATCCCTCTCCAAAAACATACCTTCCCTCCAAATTAGTGCAGTCCAGAATGATTTTCTGGATGGTGTCTGGGATGATCAGTTCAAAAGAAGACTTTATGTCCTGCACATGAGTAACCGCCATCCGTGTCGGCCCTGGTTGCATCCTTATCACATTGGCAGCTATGTCGTGTGGCTCCTTCCTTGGGCAAGAAGACCATTCAATTTCACATTTTTCAGACTCCGAACTGACAGAGACATGATCCTCATATTCTGAAAAGTCTTAATCTTCTAAAGTAGGAGACGCTCCTTTCACACTAACATCTCTCTCTACAAAAGAAATGTCTAAGGCCCTCTGAGCAGAAATTATTTGCGCGATGCTGATTGATTGTGGTAAGGAGACACACATGCAAGGCTATTTATTTGTCGTGTCCCTCCACCAATTTGCACCTGGCTGGGGGTAGAGTGCTGTAAAACACTGGATTTTTTAAATATATATTTTTTTACAATGTATCGAAATAATGTTTCCTAATAATGTATTGTAATAACATTGTGCAGGTCCTTGTGTATTTTCACACACTACAAAGGGTAAAGAGTGCGAGAAAAGTGGCACCTTCACACACACACTTTTCCACACTTTTGCTACCCTTGAACAACACATATGTCATATAAATGTGTAGGGGGGTGCACAGTGTGCACTCAATGAAAATGGGTTATTGTACATGTTCATTACAGAAAATGAGCCAAGGCCAATTAGTCTGGAAGGTTGGAAAAATAGGTTGGAAAAAATAATTCATTGTATCATTTTTCTTTTAATAAACATTGACAACGGGTCCCACAGACACGAACACCACACAAGGGTTAAAAACACAACACCAAATCTTCCTTCACAGCAACTAAACAAAACAACCTCTGAATTCCCCATATCCTCATAAACAGCCCTATGTTATTAACCAGTTTGTAATAGGCAAACTCATCCCTCAGTATCGCTGCCAACATCCCCTCCAGCATGCCCACCACGTCCACAGATCCCTGTCCCTGAACACTATTCTTTCGTGTCTTCCAAATTGCTAATTTAGCTGCCCCTGACACAAAGTTAATTAAGAGAACTACACCTGTACTTTGGTCCAAAGTTGGGAAGAGAAAAGCTCTCCCAGAGCTGAGAACAAACTAGTGATAAGGTCAAACATCCTGACCAACCTGGAACACTGTAAAAAAAAGATGCGCCAGAATTTCAGACTCAGCACAGAATGGACACCCCACCCCAACAGTAGGATCCAGGTGTACCAGATGCATATTGGTGGCTATAGCTCCATGTATTATCTTCCATTGGAGGTCAGCTGTCCTCTTATCAATAGGCGGTTTATATAAATACCACCCACAGCCTTTTGGGAGGTGCCTGGACCAAACACACCCGCCCACCTCGTCGATTTTACCCCTTCCAGGGAAGAAGCATAGGACACTTTTACACGTATTGTGTACATTGTCTTCTTTCCCACCGGCTTTAACTCCCCCAGCTCCGGGGTATCGAAGGAAAGCAGCATCCCCATGTCCTCATCTAATGCCCCCTCAAAGCACTAACATTCAGCGCAGGGAACACACAATCCAGACCCTCCGTCCACCAATCAGAGATGGAAGTGTCAGTCGCATACTGCCGATTAAGTACCGGCAAGGAATTGCAGACCTCAGCTATGGCCTTCTTCAGTAGGAGAGATGACCAGATCCCCGCTCTTTCTCCCAGCTCCTCCAACGATCTGCTCCTGCTGCGCATCAGATGACCCAGCTTGGTACACCCCACACCTAACAGGCATGAACCCATAGCACGGGACTGGATGACAGTGTTATAAAACAGAGGCTCTTCAAAAAGCCACATCCCGGTGGCGTGCCGGCCTTATAGGACATGTTGAAAACTCTCCAAGCCTACATAACAGACTCATAGAATGTAGTCAGGCCAGACAAATCCCCCCTCTAGCTTTAAGAGGAAAATGGGCTTGTCTAAGCCCAAGCAGCCCGCTCTCCTCATCAATGTGTAGATTGTATCAACCCAACTGGAACCGTCACAGTACAACGGTCTCTGGGCTGCTTGAAGCCAGAAAGCCATGATCCTAGAAGAAATGCCCATCAGGCCTTACCCACCTTTGTGCAGGTATAGGGCTGCAGCTTTAATCCAATGTTGTCCAGACAAGAAGAAATTGGCAAGGGACCTCTGAAGCTCTTGTATCAAGCCCCCTGGTCTCTGTAAAGTCTGTGCCACAGGATAGAGGTGGCTAGGTTATTGGATACCAGCACCCTTCCCCTATAAGACAGATGGGATAGTACCCATTTTCACTTAGACAATCTAGCACACAACTTCTGCACTACACCCTCACAGTTATTTTCTTGAAAGACATCGGAGCCTAGAAAATCTCCCAAAGTCTTCATCCCATCTCTGCCCCACTGAAGCCCCTCTGGCAACCGTGGAGCGGACCCTATCTGAAGCTGACCTGTCCACAGCGAATCATTCTTTTCCCAATTGACATTATCTGAGGAGGCCCCATCATACATATTTAGAGCATTTGAGAGAACCTTAACATCCTCACCCCCTGTTATAAAAACTGTCACGTCATCCGCATACACAGACAGTGTTATCGTGGAACCCTTCATAAACCCATCGCACAGAGAAACCAGTAAGCCTTGCTCTTAAAAAAAACACTGGTTCAATTGCCAGACAATATAACTGCCCTAAAACTGGGCATCCCTGCCTAATACTGCAATGGACGGGGATGGGGCAGCTCAACCTCCGACCCCACTACCTTCACCATACATGAGGCCCCAGCATTCAGTAAGCTCATCCAAGACAAAACTGTGGTTCACACAATCAAAAGCCTTCTGATTCAAAGAAAGCAAACCCACATTCACAGACACTTTAACATCTTAGGAGAAACAAGTTATCAAAAATAGAGCAGTCAGGTACGCAATAAGACCTGTTTGAGAGACATTAAGATATAATTTTATATTCTGCACACAACAATGCAACATGTCGCCAGTTTAAAAAAAAGTCACATACCCCTTTTTTGGCAATAATGAAAGCACAGCACGTTGACAGCATACAGGAAGAGAATCCTCATGAAAAGATTCACACATCACGTCATAAATATCCCCCCCAATAGACCCCCAAAAGTTCTTATAGAAGTCAGATTGTAAACCATCAATGCCAGAAGCTTGGCCTGATGAGAGCTGCATAACTGATGTGGACAGCTCCTGCAGAGTAATGTCAGAGTCCAAAGCAGGTCTCTGCTCAGGGCCCGATTGAGGAAGTCCATGTAACAACTGTTCAGCACACAGAGGATCACAATCCTTCACCTTGTAGGGGGCAGTGTAGAAATCCACTGCATGTTGGCGCATCTCACCGTCATCCGTGGTCACTTTCCCATCAGGGAGACGAAGGCAGACCATCTGTTTGCAGTGCGATGTCGACTGCCCTAGTTTTTTTTTTATAAGTGCTAGGAGCATCCATAACCTTGAAGGTAGCAAAACAATACCTAATCAAGGCACCTTCACTCTTTCATGTCAAAAACAACCTCAGTTCATTTCTCTTGTCCTGTATGTTCATGACTAGTCCGGGGTCATTCTAAGTGAGCAATTTCAATTTAATAGATTTGATGTCCTGTTCAAGGGCCCTGATAGTCTCTCTAACTTCAGTACTAGACAGGGCAGTATACTGTTGACAAAACACACATATATTGGCCATCCCAACCTCCCACCATTGTCTCAAGGACTCAAAATTCCATTTAATAGCCTTCTATTTTTTCCCAAAACAACAAAAACGTTCACAAAACATGACATCAAGTAATAACTTAAAACTAAAATACGAATGAGGTGATGACCTTCGTGGACAGGACAAGTGAATATCAACAGTAACGCTATGGTGATCAGAAAAAGCCACAGGAGTAATGTCACAACTTCCAACCTTACTACAGTGGTGCTCAGATACAGACAACCTGTTTAACCTTGCTGCACTGACACGACCTTCATTAATTTTTAGCCATGTGTACTGCCTAACTTTTGCATTTCTTTACTCTCCACTCATCAGAAAGCTCAAACTCAGTTAATAAACCAGACAGACAAGTAGCTGACCGCAGGTGAGGTTCTTCCGCAGTGCGATCAAACTGTAAAATCAACTGTACAGTTCCAGTCCCCCCTAAAACCATAAACCCCTCTTGGTCACACTGTCTTAAGGGTTCCTTTATTTGATAAAATACAGCAATATGTAGCCTCAGTAGGAGCATAAACATAAAAAAATACCAAACATCTGCCTTGACTAATAAAACCTGGCAATTCACCATCTCTGTTGTGGATACCACAGTCACCCTAAACCTGAGGATACATTTGCCACCCCAGCACTGAAATTAGTACCATGACTGAGTATACGTTGCCACTCCCACCACATAACTCAGTCAAGCTCATTAGCCTCATCACTATGTACAGTGGGGCAAAAAAGTATTTAGTCAGCCACCAATTGTGCAAGTTCTCCCACTTAAAAAAGATGAGAGGCCTGTAATTTTCATCATACGTACACTTCAACTATGACAGACAAAATGAGGGAAGAAAATCCAGAAAATCACATTTTTTATTAATTTATTTGCAAATAATGGTGGAAAATAAGTATTTGGTCAATAATAAAAGTTTATCTCAATACTTTGTTATATACCCTTTGTTGGCAATGACAGAGGTCAAACGTTTTCTGTAAGTCTTCACAAGGTTTTCACACACTGTTGCTGGTATTTTGGCCCATTGTTCCATGCAGATCTCCTCTAGAGCAGTGATGTTTTGGGGCTGTTGCTGGACAACACGGACCTTCAACTCCCTCCAAAGATATTCTATGGGGTTGAGATCTGGAGACTGGCTAGGCCACTCCAGCACCTTGAAATGCTTCTTACGAAGCCACTCCTTTGTTGCCCGGGCGGTGTGTTAGAGATCATTGTCATGCTGAAAGACCCAGCCACGTTTCATCTTCAATGCCATTGCTGATGGAAGGAGGTTTTCACTCAAATGCTCATGATACATGGCTCCATTCATTCTTTCCTTTACATGGATCAGTCGTCCTGGTCCCTTTGCAGAAAAACAGCCCCCAAGCATGATGTTTCCACCCCCATACTTTACAGTAGGTACGGTGTTCTTTGGATGCAACTCAGCATTCATTCTTTGTCCTCCAAACATGATAAGTTGAGTTTTTACCAAAAAGTTATATTTTGGTTTCATCTGACCATATGACATTCTCCCACTCTTCTTCTGGATCATCCAAATGCTCTCTAGCAAACTTCAGACGGGCCTGGACATATACTGGCTTAAGCAGGGGGACACGTCTGGCACTGCAGGATTTGAGTCCCTGGTGGCGTAGTGTGTTACTGATGTTAGGGAGATTATCAGTGGTCTTGTATGTCTTCCATTTCCTAATAATTGCTCCCACAGTTGATTTCTTCAAACCAAGCTGCTTACCTATTGCAGATTCAGTCTTCCCAGCCTGGTGCAGGTCTACAATTTTGTTTCGGGTGTCTTTTGACAGCTCTTTGGTCTTGGCCATAGTGTAGTTTGGAGTGTGACTGTTTGAGGTTGTGGACAGGTGTCTTTTATACTGATAACAAGTTCAAACAGGTGCCATTAATACAGGTAACGAGTGGAGGACAGAGGAGCCCCTTAAAGAAGTTAAAGGTCTGGGAGAGCCAGAAATCTTGCTTGTTTGTAGGTGACCGAATAATTACAGTATTTTCCACAATAATTTGCAAATAAATTCATCATAAATCCTACAATGTGATTTCCTGGATTCATTTTCTCATTTTGTCTGTCATAGTTGAAGTGTACCTACGATGAACATTACAGGCCTCTCATCTTTTTAAGTGGGAGAACTTGCACAATTGGTGGCTGACTAAAAACGTTTTTGACCCACTGTATCTCCTGCAGAAAAACTACGTTAAGCCTTTTCTATTTTTATTACTTCTTATACCCAAGATCTATAATTCCTGTCCCTTCCCCCATTCATTTTGAGATAACCTACCCTTCGTACCTCCATATATAAAAGTGGAAGGAAAAACAGAAGAAACCACAGAGAAAACAGACAAAATGAAAAAAAAAACATGCTATGAGGCATGATAATCATAATTGATTTGATTTTCTCTTAACCTTGCCACGTTTACCACTACCAGAAACGCTTCTTCACACCCAACTAGTCTAACCCCACCATCTTCTGTAACTCTCTCTCTAATATATATATATATATATATATATATATATATATATATATATATATATATATATATATATATATATATATATATATATATATATATATATATATATATCTCATCTATCTGTCCCCACCTACTTTCCTTCCTCACCCAGCAGCATCCTCTACTCCTGGACTCTGTTATTGTCAGGGATCAAACTATTGTTTGTGTTATGCACCTCTTGGCTTTGTTCCTCTCCAATGAGTTTGGATGCAAATGCTTTCTCTGTGCACTCTGTGTGGATGTGTGTGTGCAGATGAAACACAAGTGAGGATTTCTATATAGAAGTTTACACATCCCTAAATCCAACACAGACTAAAGATGTTGAGAGTGAACAAACACACACACATGGCCATGACGTCCACATCTGTGCAGAGAGACTATGAATAAACACAGTGATGAGGAAGTGCTTCCTGGAAAACAAGGTGTATTTCCCAGAGAGCCACACAGCAATACAACTCCATAATAAAGTGAAGGTTGGCATTTATTGGGATGAGTATTGTCCTGGAGGCAAAACTGAGGAATTCCACTAGATGGCCAGATGCAAAGTAAAATTGGCTATATGTGACTCACCACCTGGATTAGGTCTTAGGTAGCAACATTTTAATTTCTGTTTTTTTTACATTGGATAAAAGTAGAGACTCAGAGCTACAAATGTGTATATAATACACTGCATTTGAGGAAACAATGGGAAAGTAATTCTGCTTTGAAAGTTGATCAACTTGTAAATGTCATGCAGGTGAAAGAGGACCCAAACGCGACTTAACAGAAACAGAGTTTATTAATGCTCAAAACGGAATAACTGAAATCCTCTAGATTTGTTGGAGAAGCGGCAACTGCAGGTTTTAGGCCGTACCACTGAGACACCTGCTCACACGAGAAGGCACAAAACACGACAGGACAGGGTGATACACAATCACGGCAAAAAACACGACAGGACAGGGCGAAACGCAACCACAGCATGGAATACAAAACAAGGAACCGACGGCACAGGAACAGATTACAAAGGAATAAATAGGGAATCTAATCAGGGGAAAGGATCGGGAACAGGTGTGGGAAGACTAAATGATGATTAGGGGAATAGGAACAGCTGGGAGCAGGAACGGAACGACAGAGAGAAGAGAGAGCGAGAGAGTGAGAGAGGGAGGGGGAGAGAGAGGGATAGGAGGGAAAGAACCAAATAAGACCAGCAGAGGGAAACGAATAGCATGGGGAGCACAGGGACAAGACATGATAATAAATGACAAACATGACAGTACCCCCACTCACCGAGCGCCTCCTTGAGGAGGAACACTGGCAGCAACGGAGGAAATCATAGATCAAACGGTCCAGCACGTCCCGAGAAAGAACCCCACTCTCTCCTCAGGACCGTAACGAAAAACGATAAAAAGGGAAACTAGGGTACTACTCTAAAAAAAAAAAATGAGAACTAGGGACAGACTGAGACACAGCAAGGGCAGGGACAAGAACAGGAGAGATGCGATGGCAGGGAACAGACTGAGACCCAGCAAGACCAGGAGCAGAAGCAGAAAAAAATTACCAGACTTCTTCTGCTGAACACGCAGCCACGAAACGGCGCGTGTCACGCAGTCGGCCACCAAAAGCGCTGGCGAATAGACGCAAGAGTGCCTCGAACACCGGGATGACCAGCTAACTTGGCAGAGTGAGCCCACTGAAGAACAGCCAGACGAGTGGAAACAGGAACGAAAAGGAGGTTACTAGGAAGCGCGCGCGACGCAGTGTGCGTGAGTGCTTGCTTAACCTGTCTTTCAATTCCCCAGACTGTCAACCCGACAACACGCCCATAAGGAAGAATCCCCTCGAGATCAGTAGAAGCCACAGAAGAACTAAACAGACGGGATAAGGCATCAGGCTTGGTGTTCTTGCTACCCGGACGGTAAGAAATCACAAACTCGAAACGAGCGAAAAACAACGCCCAACGAGCTTGACGGGCATTAAGTCGTTTGGCAGAACGGATGTACTCAAGGTTCTTATGGTCTGTCCAAACGACAAAAGGAACGGTCGCCCCCTCCAACTGTCGCCATTCGCCTTAAGCGGATGGCGAGCAGTTCACGGTTACCCACATCATAGTTGCGCTCAGATGGCGACAGGCGATGAGAAAATAAGCTGAACCTTATCGTCAGACTGGAAGCGCTGGGATAGAATGGCTCCCACGCCTACCTCTGAAGCAACCTCGACAATAAATTGTCTAGTGACGTCAGGAGTAACGAGGATAGGAGCGGACGTAAAACGTTCTTTTAGAAGATCAAAAGCTCCCTGGGCGGAACCGGACCACTTAAAACACGTCTTGACAGAAGTAAGAGCTGTGAGAGGGGCAGCAACTTGACCGAAATTACGAATGAAACGCCGATAGAAATTAGCGAAACCTAAAAAGCGCTGCAACTCGACACGTGACCTTGGAACGGGCCAATCACTGACAGCTTGGACCTTAGCGGAATCCATCTGAATGCCTTCATAACGGAACCGAGAAAAGTAACGGAGGAGACATGAAAAGAGCACTTCTCAGCCTACGTTTCTCTAAAAGGCGCTGTAGAACACGTCGAACGTGCTGAACATGAATCTCGAGTGACGGAGAAAAAATCAGGATATCGTTTTCAGCATGTCTCTCAGAACATCATTAACTAATGCCTGAAAAACAGCTGGCGCATTGGCGAGACCGAACGGCAGAACCCGGTACTCAAAATGCCCTAACGGAGTGTTAAACGCTCCACTCGTCCCCCTCTCTGATGCGCACGAGATGGTAAGCGTTACGAAGGTCCAACTTAGTAAAGCACCTGGCTCCCTCAATCTCGAAGGCTGATGACATAAGGGGAAGTAACATTCTGGAACCGTATGTCATTCAGCCTAAATTACCGTCCTTCTTCTTAACAAAAAGAACCCCGCCCCGGCCGGAGAAGAAGAAGGCACTATGGTACCGGCGTCAAGAGACACAGACAAATAATCCTCGAGAGCCTTACGTTCGGGAACAGAGAGTTAGTCTACCTCGAGGAGGCAAGGAGATCAATACTACAATCATACGACCGGTGAGGAGGAAGGGAGTTGGCATTGCGCAGATCATGATATTCCTCCGGCACTCCATGTCAAATCGCCAGGTTCCTCCTGAGAAGTAGGGAGAGAAGAAACAGGAGGGATGGCAGACATTAAACACTTCACATGACAAGAAACGTTCCAGGATAGGATAGAATTACTAGACCAATTAATAGAAGGATTATGACATACTAGCCAATGACCCAAAACAACAGGTGTAAACGGTGAACGGAAAATCAAAAAGAAATAGTCTCACTGTGGTTACAGATACTGTGAGAGTTAAAGGTAGTGTCTCAAATTTGATACTGGGAAGATGACTACCATCTAAGGCAAACATGGGCATTGTCTAACGGAAAGGAATGTTATGTTTCCGAACCCATGCTTCGTCCATGAAACAACCCTCAGCCCCAGAGTCAATCAAGGCACTGCATGTAGCATAACCGGTCCAGCGTAGATGGACCGACATAGTAGTACAAGATCTAGATGAAGAGGACTGAGTAGTAGCAAGTAGCCCTCCGCTTACTGATGGGCTCTGGCCTCTTACTGGACATGAATTAACAAAATGTCCAGCAACTCCGTTTGGTGATCCTCCGTTCCCTCTCCTTATTCGAGATGCGAATCCCTCCCAGCTGCATGGGCTCAGTCTCAAAGCCAGAGGAGGGAGATGGTTGCGATGCGGAGCAGGGAAACACCGTATGCGAGCTGAGCCCGGTGACGAAGATCTACCCGTCGTTCTATGCGGATGGCAGAGCAATCAAAGAGTCCATCTGAAGGAACCTCCCGGGAGAGAATCTCATCCTTAACCGCTGCGTGGAGTCCCTCCAGAAAACGAGCGAGCAGCGCCGGCTTAGAGGCAGCAAGAGTGCGAAACTCAATGGAATAATCCGTTATGGACCGTTCACCTTGGCATAAGGAAGCCAGGGCCCTAGAAGCCTGAACGGTCAAAAACCCGAATCATCTCCTCTTTAAAGTTCTGGAATCTGTTAGAGCAATCAGCCCTTGCCTCCCAGATAGCTGTGCCCCATTCTCGAGCCCGGCCAGTAAGGAGTGAAATGACGTAAGCAACCCGAGCTCTCTCTCTAGAGTATGTGTGGGGTTGGAGAGAGAACACAATCTCACACTGCGTGAGAAAGGAGCGGCACTCAGTGGGCTGCCCGGAGTAGCAAGGTGGGTTATTAACCCTGGGTTCTGGAGGCTCGGCAGGCCAGGGAGTAACAGGTGGCATCTGGAACTGTCCAGAGAGGTCGGAAACCTGAGCGGCCAGGTTCTCCACGGCATGGCGAGCAGCAGACAATTCCTGCTCGTGTCTGCCGAGCATGGCTCCTTGGAACTCGACGGCAGTGTAACGAGCGTCTGAAGTCGCTGGGTCCATTCCTTGGTCGGTTCCTTCTGTCATGCAGGTGAAAGAGGACCCAAACGCGACTTAACAGAAACAGAGTTTATTAATGCTCAAAACGGAATAACTGAAATCCTCTAGATTTGTAGAGGGAAAACAACTGGAGAAGCGGCCACAGACTGCAGGTCGCTGGGTAGGCGCAGGCCGTAGTCGACTGAGACACCTGCTTGAAGAAGGCACAAAACACGACAGGACAGGGTGATACACAATCACGGCAAAAACACGACAGGACAGGGCGAAACGCAACCACAGCATGGAATACAAAACAAGGAACCGACGGCACAGGAACAGATTACAAAGGAATAAATAGGGAATCTAATCAGGGGAAAGGATCGGGAACAGGTGTGGGAAGACTAAATGATGATTAGGGGAATAGGAACAGCTGGGAGCAGGAACGGAACGACAGAGAGAAGAGAGAGCGAGAGAGTGAGAGAGGGAGGGGGAGAGAGAGGGATAGGAGGGAAAGAACCAAATAAGACCAGCAGAGGGAAACGAATAGCATGGGGAGCACAGGGACAAGACATGATAATAAATGACAAACATGACAGTAAACTCACTTTTGAGAAAACTGTCTTTCAATGTTTTAGTACCACTATTGGAGAGCCCTTCTTTGTCTACACCCATTCAACATTGTTCACACCCTCTTGAGCCTTAGCCCCACCCATCTCTTTCAGGGTTGACCCAAGCGTTCTGCACTAACTTGCCAGCTACTTGCAAACATCTAAGAGAGATAGAACAGCTCACTGATCAATACTCGCCCTAGCAGAGCTGGTTAGGCTGTTATGTTATCCAGAGCGTTGGTGACTGCAACTATGCTTTCAGATTGTCCATTCTTAAATTCAGAGCGTTTCGTGTTCACAGTGCACACTGGCTAACATTTGCTAGCTACTTCCAGACACAGAATGAGAGAACACCCCACTCTGACCATTTTACTCACCCTAGCAGCGCTGGTTAGGCATTTTTCATGTTATCTATTTGTGGCAGGGCTGAAATGCAGTGGAAATGTTTTTGGGGGATTCAGTTAATTTGCATGGCAAAGAGGGACTTTGCAATTAATTACAATTCATCTGATCACTCTTCATAACATTCTGGAGTATATGTAAATTGCCGTCATACAAACCTTAACACTGAGGCAGCAGATTTTGTGAAAATTAATATCGGTGTCATTCTCAAGACTTTTGGCCAGCAACTCAGTCAATCCTCAACAGGCAGGTGGACAAACACTCACAAATCCTGACAAACTCCAAGCATTGATTATGCAAGAATGGGTTGCCATCAGTCAGAAGTTAATTGACAGCATGCCAGGGCGGATTGCAGAGGTCTTGAATAAGAAGGGTCAACACTGCAAATATTGATTCTTTGCATCAACTTCATGTAATTGTCAATAAAAACCTTTCACACTTATGAAATGCTTGTAATTATACTTCAGTATTCCATAGTAACATCTGACAAAAAATATCTAAAGACACTGAAGCAGCAAACTTTTTGTGTCATTCTCAAAACTTTTGGCCACGACTACAAGTCAAGGTGTCTTACACCATTGTAGTGGTGATAGCCTTGAAATAGACTCCTTCATACCTATGTTATCCATGGAGGAGCTAACCTCACTACAAAGTTCTCTATAAGCACTGAACCAGTTGTACGCAGTGTGATCATGGTTGTTATGAATCCCTTTTGGCCCGACAGCCTAGGGGAGATGGTAACGAGACCCGTAACATAACTCATGCAATTTATAATAGTGACAAAGTAAGTGAGAACAAAATAACCACGACAACTGAAATCTACCGTCAAACTCAGGGTTTATTGGAAAACACACGGTAATGGGCGGAAGTGTACCTATGATGAAAATTACAGGCCTCTCTCATCTTTTTAAGTGGGAGAACTTGCACAATTGGTGGCTGACTAAATACTTTTTTGCCCCACTGTACGGGTAGTGTATGCCCATGGGCGACTTGTCTTGGTTCCCCCTTTTCCCACCAGCAGACAAACAAACACCATAACCAAAAACAATACTCACAGGTGAGGACAAAGTGCTATGGAGGTGCTCAAACAAAAGATCGCTCAATACATAAAGAGTGATAGAGAGACATAGTAGGAGAGGGTGAAACACAGAGCGATCTACACACATATGGCATTTACAGAGAGATTGAGCTACAGAGCAAAAAACTGACAGGGTTTTTAAACCAAGGGAAAGGAACTGTGATTGGGTAGGAACCAGGAGGAAGTGTGTCTTCTGATTGATGATTAATTCCTCTCTGCCTCCTTCTTTCCACTCCTCTCCTCTTTTGACCTCACCCTCTCACCTTCCCCCCCTACTCACAAGGCAGGCAATACGCTCGACCTCATCTTTACTAGATGCTGTTCTTCCACTAACCTCATTGCAACTCCCCTCCAAGTCTCCGACCACTACCTTGTATCCTTTTCCCTCTCGCTCTCATCCAACACCTCCCACACTGCCCCTACTCGGATGGTATCGCGCCGTCCCAACCTTCGCTCTCTCTCCCCCGCTACTCTCTCCTCTTCCATTCTATCATCTCTTCCCTCTGCTCAAACCTTCTCCAACCTCCTGATTCTGCCTCCTCAACCCTCCTCTCCTCCCTCTCTGCATCCTTTGACTCTCTATGTCCCCTATCCTCCAGGCCGGCTCGGTCCTCCCCTCCCGCTCCGTGGCTCGATGACTCATTGCGAGCTCACAGAACAGGGCTCCGGGCAGCCGAGCGGAAATGGAGGAAAACTCGCCTCCCTGCGGACCTGGCATCCTTTCACTCCCTCCTCTCTACATCTTCCTCCTCTGTCGCTGCTGCTAAAGCCACTTTCTACCACTCTAAATTCCAAGCATCTGCCTCTAACCCTAGGAAGCTCTTTGCCACCTTCTTCTCCCTCCTGAATCCTCCTCCCCCTCCCCCCCTCCTCCCTCTCTGCAGATGACTTCGTCAACCATTTTGAAAAGAAGGTCGACGACATCCGATCCTCGTTTGCTAAGTCAAACGACACCGCTGGTTCTGCTCACACTGCCCTACCCTGTGCCCTGACCTCTTTCTCCCCTCTCTCTCCAGATGAAATCTCGCGTCTTGTGACGGCCGGCCGCCCAACAACCTGCCCGCTTGACCCTATCCCCTCCTCTCTTCTCCAGACCATTTCCGGAGACCTTCTCCCTTACCTCACCTCGCTCATCAACTCATCCCTGACCGCTGGCTACGTCCCTTCCGTCTTCAAGAGAGCGAGAGTTGCACCCCTTCTGAAAAAACCTACACTCGATCACTCCGATGTCAACAATTACAGACCAGTATCCCTTCTTTCTTTTCTCTCCAAAACTCTTGAACGTGCCGTCCTTGGCCAGCTCTCCCGCTATCTCTCTCTGAATGACCTTCTTGATCCAAATCAGTCAGGTTTCAAGACTAGTCATCCAACTGAGACTGCTCTCCTCTGTATCACGGAGGTGCTCCGCACTGCTAAAGCTAACTCTCTCTCCTCTGCTCTCATCCTTCTAGATCTATCGGCTGCCTTCGATACTGTGAACCATCAGATCCTCCTCTCCACCCTCTCCGAGTTGGGCATCTCTGGCGCGGCCCACGCTTGGATTGCGTCCTACCTGACAGGTCGCTCCTACCAGGTGGCGTGGCGAGAATCTGTCTCCTCACCACGCGCTCTCACCACTGGTGTCCCCCAGGGCTCTGTTCTAGGCCCTCTCCTATTCTCGCTATACACCAAGTCACTTGGCTCTGTCATAACCTCACATGGTCTCTCCTATCATTGCTATGCAGACGACACACAATTAATCTTCTCCTTTCCCCCTTCTGATGACCAGGTGGCGAATCGCATCTCTGCATGTCTGGCAGACATATCAGTGTGGATGACGAATCACCACCTCAAGCTGAACCTCAGCAAGACGGAGCTGCTCTTCCTCCCGGGGAAGGACTGCCCGTTCCATGATCTCGCCATCACGGTTGACAACTCCATTGTGTCCTCCTCCCAGAGCGCTAAGAACCTTGGCGTGATCCTGGACAACACCCTGTCGTTCTCAACCAACATCAAGGCGGTGGCCCGTTCCTGTAGGTTCATGCTCTACAACATCCGCAGAGTACGACCCTGCCTCACACAGGAAGCAGCGCAGGTCCTAATCCAGGCACTTGTCATCTCCCGTCTGGATTACTGCAACTCGCTGTTGGCTGGGCTCCCTGCCTGTGCCATTAAACCCCTTCAACTCATCCAGAACGCCGCAGCCCGTCTGGTGTTCAACCTTCCCAAGTTCTCTCACGTCACCCCGCTCCTCCGTTCTCTCCACTGGCTTCCAGTTGAAGCTCGCATCCGCTACAAGACCATGGTGCTTGCCTACGGAGCTGTGAGGGGAACGGCACCTCAGTACCTCCAGGCTCTGATCAGGCCCTACACCCAAACAAGGGCACTGCGTTCATCCACCTCTGGCCTGCTCGCCTCCCTACCACTGAGGAAGTACAGCTCCCGCTCAGCCCAGTCAAAACTGTTCGCTGCTCTGGCCCCCCAATGGTGGAACAAACTCCCTCACGACGCCAGGACAGCGGAGTCAATCACCACCTTCTGGAGACACCTGAAACCCCACCTCTTTAAGGAATACCTAGGATAGGATAAGTAATCCCTCTCACCCCCCCTTTAAGATTTAGATGCACTATTGTAAAGTGACTGTTCCACTGGATGTGAATGCACCAATTTGTAAGTCGCTCTGGAAAAGAGCGTCTGCTAAATGACTTAAATGTAAATGTAAATGTAATTGGTGACTGATTTGGGAGTGATGAATCCCTTTTGAAACACAACCACCAGGAGATTTGATTGAAAGCTTACAGGCAGTCTACTAACAACGCAAATGCTGACAACTCGTACAAAGGGTCCGACATTTAAGTTTCTGCCTCAGACACCAACACCAACCGCCAGTGGGGATTGGGGGAATACTAGCCCAGAACCATGATGAGCCTCGTACCACCAACCTCCAGGCTCATCATGGTTCTGGGCTAGTATTCCCCCCATCCCCACTGGCGGTTGGGACCTCTCGCACCCGAAGCGAGAATCATACCCCTAGGTACGCATTTTGTGGTCATATTCCCCACAAAGTGGAGTGATTGTTCGCAACGGTGTGATATGTCATTTGTATTTATGGTGAGTTTGAGTGGAATTGGCTATTGTGATGTTGTTTACCTTGTGCATTGTAACAATTGTATCTGAGTCTATAGGCTTGATTCTTGATCGAGCGTCCCTGGATCGCTTACACTCTCGCTAGTGGTGCTAATTGTGGCGGACCTGTTGTCTGGCAATTCCGCGCATAGTGTTGGCACTTTTGTACTTCTCTTAGTAGAGCTTCTAGAGAGCATCGGTCTACGTTTTGATCGTTATTGAACCCTTTGTTACCCTTCTTAGCCTTGTGCCCTGACACTTTGTGTGGGTTGGGAGCAGGAACATAGAGACCAGGTTGATTGTAGCAGTAGTCGTTTCTCCGGCGACGTACTTTATGGTTATTTTTTACCGCAGTGGTTATTGGTATCATGGTGTCATGGTAGATACCATTGTTGTACATCATCTCTCAATGTTCCTATCCCTGATAACTCACCCTGTAACTGGAGTGAGTGCTCATGTTCAATATTCAAAACAGATGTCAGGACTCTTAGCGCTGCTCACTTTTGATGCCTCAAATGTGTTATTTCATAGTTTTGATATCTTCACTATTATTCTACAATGTAGAAAATAGTAAAAAATCCAGAAAAAAAACATTGAATGATTAGGTGTTCAAATTTTTTGACCAGTAGTGTATATATATATAAATAAAATAAATGTCCCTTTTTCAGGACACTGCATTTCAAAGATAATTAGTAAATATCCAAATAACTTCACAGATCTTTCTTGTAAAGGATTTAAACACTGCTTCCCATGCTTGTTCAATGAACCATAAACAATTAATGAACACGCACCTGTGAAACGGTCGTTAAGACACTAACAGCTTACAGACGGTAGGCAATTAAGGTCACAGTTATGAAAACTTAGGACACTAAAGAGGATTTTCTACTGACTCTGAAAAACACCAAAAGAAATATGCCCAGGATCCCTGCTCATCTGCGTGAATGTGCCTTAGGCATGCTGCAAGGAGGCATGAGGACTGCAGATGTGGCCAGGGCAATAAATTGCAATGTCCGTACTATGAGACGCCTAAGACTGCGCTACATACAGGAGACAGGATCGTCCTCGCAGTGGCAGACCACGTGTAACAACACCTGCACAGGATCAGTACATCTGAACATCATACCTGCGGGACAGGTACAGGATGGCAACAACAACTGCCCGAGTTACACCAGGAATGCACAATCCCTCCATCAGTGCTCAAACTGTCCGCAATAGGCTGAGAGAGGCTGGACTGAGGGCTTGTAGGCCTGTTGTAAGGCAGGTGCTCACCAGACATCACCGGTAACAACGTCGCCTATGGGCACAAACCCACTGTCGCTGGACCAGGCAGGACTGGCAAAAAGTGCTCTTCACTAAAGTGCTCTTCACTAACGAGTTGCGGTTTTGTCTCACCAGGGGTGATGGTCAGATTTGCGTTTCTCGTCGAAGGAATGAGCGTTACACCGAGGCATGTACTCTGGAGTGGGATCGATTTGAAGGTGGAGGGTCCATCATGGTCTGGGGCGGTGTGTAACAGCATCATCGGACTGAGCTTGTTGTCATTGCTTGTTGTCATTGCGGGCAATCTCAATGCTGTGCTTTACAGGGAAGACATCCTCCTCCCTCATGACCCTCCAGCATGACGATGACACCAGCCATGCTGCTTGTTCTGTGCGTGATTTCCTGCAAGACAGGAATGTCAGTGTTCTGCCATGGCCAGCGAAGAGCCCGGACCTCAATCCCATTGAGCACGTCTGGGACCTGTTGGATCGGAGGGTGACGGCTAGGGCCATTCCCCCAGAAATGTCTGGGATCTTGCAGGTGTCTTGGTGGAAGAGTGGGGTAAAATCTCATAGCAAGAACTGGCGAATCTGGTGCAGTCTATGAGGAGGAGATGCACTGCAGTACTTAATGCAGCTGTTGGCCACACCAGATACTGACTGATACTTTTGTCCCTTTGTTCAAGGACACATTATTCCATTTCTGTTAGTCTGTGGAACTCCACATGACTGTGGAACTTTTTCAGTTTGTCTCAGTTGTTGAATCTTGTTATGTTCATACAAATATTTACACGTTAAGTTTGCTGAAAAACTGTAGTTGACTGTGAAAAGACGTTTATTTTTTGCCAAGTTTATAAGTTCAGGAAATGTTTATGTTATTTTTTTACAAATATTTTACCCCTTATTTTTTGAGGCACAAAATTATCTCCATACTTCTATTTGTTTGTATGGATTACATTCAGACGAATTGCTTGACACTTGTGCGGGTTGTAGAGCAAAACAGAGAACACCATCATGCTCGCTAGAGTCTCCCTATTCCAGAGTGGTCATATAATAATAATAATAATGACAATGACAATAATAATCATTTGAAGCGCAAACCATTCGGACGCTACAGACTTTTTCGTGAGTAGACCTAAAAAGGCCACCATAGTCGGAAGCTGTGGATTGAAACACAGTCCATGCAAAACATCTGATATCTCTATCTTAAATTGCTGGATTATGATGGGGATGTCTTTATTTTGTTACTTAAATTGACGCACCAAGGCGTCACTGGACAATTAAGGAATAAAACATACCAAATAACATGACTATATGCTTTTAAACAATTTCATTCTTAAATGTATTTCAAAATACTTATATTTTTAAATGTTTCTGAAAATCTCCATTTTGATTTACACTGGAAGTATGATAGATAATGACAATATTAAATCTTCAATGTGGCTGTTGGAGACAATTGTACTAACTATACTGAACAGAAATATAAATGAAACATGCGACCATTTCAAGGATGTTACTGAGTTATAGTTCATATAAGGAAATCAGTCAATTGAAATAAATTCATTAGGCCCTAATCTATGGTTTTCACATGACTGGGCAGGGGCACAGCCATGGGTGGGCCTGGGAGTACATAGAAACACCCACTGGGGAGCCAGGCCCAGCCAATAAGAATGAGTTTTTAGGTGAAGAAGCTGGATGTGGAGGTCCTGGGTTAGCGTGGTTACACGTGGTCTGCGGTTGTGAGGTCGGTTGGATGTACTGCCAAATTCTCTAAAATGACATTGGAGGGGGCTTACTGTAGATAATTTTACATTGAATAACCTTATCTCAATTGACAACAGCTCTGGTGGACATCCTTGCAGTCAGCATGCCAATTGCACAATCCATCAAAACTTGCGACTTCTATGCCATTGTGTGTGACAAAACTGCATATTTTAGTGTTGTCTTTTATTGTCCACGGCACAAGGTGCACCTGTGTAATGATCATGCTGTTTAATCAGCTTCTTGATATGCCACACCTGTCAGGTGGATTATCCATCTGTCAGGTGGATATGCCACACCTGTCAGGTGGATTATCTTGGTTACATGATAAATATTCCATTACCTTTGATGATCTACATCAGAAAGCACTCCAGGAATCCCAGGTCCACAATAAATGTTTGTTTTGTTCGAAAATGTCTGCTATTTATGTCCAAATACCTTATTTTGTTTGCACATTTGGTATACATATCCAAACGCTAATTTTGGTCAGCGTTATATCAGACAAAAACTTTTTTAAATGATATTACCGGTCGAAGAAACATTTCAAACTAAGTACAGAATCAATCATTAGGATGTTTTTAACATATAGCTTCAATAAAGTTCCAACCGGAGTACTCCTTCTTGTCTTCGTGAGCAATGGAACGCAAGTGACTACCACGAGGAATAAACATGATCAGAAAATGGCTAATTGCCAGACACCTGACTGATTCTGCTATCATTCACTCCCACAACATCATAGAAGTCTCATTATAATTTCTATTGATGGTTGACATCTAGCGGAACCCCTAGGCAGTGCAACATCATTCATATCTCAAGGGGATTTCATTGGGGACTCTGGTGAATACATTCAAGCTCAGATTTCTGACTTCCTGTTTTGATTTCAACTCAGGATTTTGCCTGCCAATATGAGTTCTGTTATACTCACAGACATCATTCAAACAGTTTTAGAAACTTTAGAGTGTTTTCTATCCAATACTAATAATAACATGCATATATTAGAAACTGAGACTGAGGAGTAGGCCGTTTACTTTAGGCACCTTGTTCATCCAAGCTACCCAATACTGCCCCCAGCCATAAAAAGTTAATGTGAAGGTGAATATAGGGAGATATGGGTCATTAATTGTGAAATGGTAGAGTAGGGCACACTGCTCTCTCCTCTATCTACTCTATACACAGATGATAATGGCAATGTATCCCTGAGTGACAAGATGGCTCCCGATTGTGAAAGCTTTTTTTAGTTTTGGTTAATGACACCATGGCAGTGTCAGAATTTTCTCCCTTTCTCTTTTTTTCCTTCACATTCTTGCTTTCTCTCTCTTCTCCAACACTTTATCTCTCTATCTTCATCTGTATCTCTTACTCACTTATTTCTGTGTCTCACACTTTCCCTTTCACTGCCTCTCTCACACTTTCTCTCTCTCCCATGCTCTCTCTCCTCTCTCTGAAGTGGGAGTGAGAATTGAACCTGGCTCCCTGCTGTGTTTTATCCCCAGAGGTGTTTTAAACTGGGACTCTTTTCAACATTCTCTTCAATAAGCTACTTATCTCTTTTCTTCTCTTCAAAAACTACACATGTTGCAGAAAACATGTCATATATCGAGCTTCTTCCAACTTTCAGACTTCCGATGTGTGCGTTTTGTTGCAGATTAGGTTTTGATACAGGAGTAGTTTATGGTGGTTAATGAGATATAGGAGTGACAAATTGCTCCGAACAAAAACGATTTGATCAAGGACAAGTTGTGAAATGTGACACCTTTAAAATATTAAAAACCTTTAAACACTGCTAATATTCAATTAGAGGTCACCAAATGACGAAGCTACAGACATATCCAGAAAGATTCTGAAAATAATGTTGCTCTAACATTCCACTTTTCTTTTTGTCCCTGCCTTCCATAGAGGATGAGTTGCAGCTACCTTCTGTGCACCATCCTCCTGTTCGTAGCCGTCCTACTCGCCGTCACGGTAACCGGCACCATCCTCTTCATGAACCACAACCAGGCCCCGCCCATGTCCGACGGCCCTCCCCACATCTCCACCAATCAGGATGAGGCCAAAGCCCTGGTCACCGTGGAAAGGGGCGATGGCTCGCGCATCAACATATTTATTGACCCCAACTGTCCTGACTACAATGGGAACTTCCTGCGCCTGGAGGGGGTGCAGACATCACTGCTCCACTCGCTGACTGACCACGACGCTGACCTGAAGTCCGTCAAAGGTCAGGACCGGGCACTGCTGGTCAATCTAGCTGAAGAGGTGGCCAAACTGTCGGCCCACGCTGGTCAGCTGAAAATGGACTACGAGTCTCTGAGACGAGGCCAGGGGAGTTTGGGACAGGACCTGAATACACTGCAGACAGAGCAAGGACGTCTCATACAGGTGAGGTACTACACGCTACAGACATGTTGCCTAAAAATCCTGAAACACACTCGACACTAGTCTGAGACATGAGTCTCAGAGACGAGGACAGGGGAGTTTGGGTCAGGACCTGAACACTGAAGACAGAGCAACACTGTAAAATGAATCTAGTTGATTCAACTAATTATCATTTAGTCACTGGTTCCACAGCCTTTTTTAATTTACTAAACTTTTCAGTCAAAGTGTAACCTGAACGAAACATTTTACATTTTACTTGAGTAAATGTAGGTTAGGGACACACACATGTTCAATTACTGCTTTTAACATACAATATTTTCAACATGTTGTGTATGTTCATTTATACAGTAAATGTCCCTGCCTGGGATTTGAATTCATAACCTTGTGGTTTATTACATTCCTATCTTTATTCCGCTCCACCGTGTTTTTGTCGATGACAGATTCCACCTGTATTCCTATACTTCAAAGTACATCAAAGCTCTGCTAAAAGCACACTAAAAGTACACTCAAGAAATACTGTAGTCAACAGACAATAACAAAAAACCCAAAACACACTCTGTGACAAACTTGATTTGACACACGTATGCGCACCCTGACTAAACTACTCTGGGGCAGGACCTGAACACAGCAGGGCGGACTCATACAGTTAAGATACGACACAATACAGTGCAGACAGGGTTTACAGTACTGGATATTTGTCTCTGTCTGAGGCTGCGTGACTGACAGGCTGTATGAAAGGGCTCAGGAAGTGGGTTAGACAGAGTGAGTGTTGACTGACAGTCTCTTTGGTCATTTGGGATGTAACCCGAGAGTGTGAGAAAATGTGTACTTGTCGAGCTGAAGAAACCTATTACCAAGCACTGGGAAAAGATAACTGACAAATGTTCCATATTTTCCATGGATTTGTTCAACTGAGCCTTCATTAAACTACACACAGAATCTACATGTTTTCACAAAGCTTTCCCTCCTGCACTTCTCCCGTTCTCTCGCTTCTCCCCTTCTCGTCTTATTCTCTCACAAAGCCATGATGACGCAAACTGAGTTCTACGTTCGCTACATACTTCAGTCTGAGACTGCCATGGTTGAAGTCGTTTGTGGTGAAGTCAAAATGAGGGTTGTTGTGCAAAACAAAGTCATCAACGGTTAGATCATCTCTAACCAATCAGAGTATCAAAGCCTACGGCACATTTTCAAAACGCTGCTTTTCCTCCGGGGCAAGGAGTTTGGGTAGACAGCCAAACGATTCCCTTGCAACGCTCCCTTTCATTCTGTTCGCTACCCCTTTTCAGCTCATTCTCTCGTTAACACACAAAACAAGAGAGAATGAAAAAGAAAGTGAGGAAGAGAGGGGGAACAGAGAGGATTCTTCCTCCTGAGCAGCCGCTGCAGGAGCCAGTATACTGTGCTATTTAGGAAGTGAAACCAAGACATGGATTAGTGAGAAGCTTCCCGAACCTTTTGGCGTTCTGTTCCTCTGGCTGTTCAAACAGAGCTGGAAAAGGGTCTTCTCTTTATCAAAGACCACGTTCAAACCAGACCAGGATCACCGAACACTGGCAGTGGATGGAGAAGGGGCGGGGGTTGGTGGGGATGGGGGGGGTGATCAAAGCTGTGGTTTAAAAAAAGACACGCAGGAGAGGGCTTTGCGTTGTGGAAGTATCGCTCCCAGTAAGCCATTTTATTTTAGGAGGAAGAGGGGCTGTGAGGGGAGGTAGTGAATCTCTGAGTCGACTCGGGGAAAAATCTGTCTGTGCCATTGAGCAAGGTACTTATTTTTTTATTTTTTTTATTTCACCTTTATTTAACCGGGTAGGCTAGTTGAGAACAAGTTCTCATTTGCAACTGCGACCTGGCCAAGATAAAGCATAGCAGTGTGAACAGACAACACAGAGTTACACATGGAGTAAACAATTAACAAGTCAATTACACAGTAGAAAAAAAGGGCAGTCTATATACAATGTGTGCAAAAGGCATGAGGAGGTAGGCGAATAATTACAATTTTGCAGATTAACACTGGAGTGATAAATGATCAGATGATCATGTACAGGTAGAGATATTGGTGTGCAAAAGAGCAGAAAAGTAAATAAATAAAAACTGTGGGGATGAGGTAGGTGAAAATGGGTGGGCTATTTACCAATAGACTATGTACAGCTGCAGCGATCGGTTGGTGAGGGAGATAAAAGTCTCCAACTTCAGCGATTTTTGCAATTCGTTCCAGTCACAGGCAGCAGAGTACTGGAATGAAAGGCGGCCGAATGAGGTGTTGGCTTTCGGGATGATCAGTGAGATACACCTGCTGGAGCGCGTGCTACGGATGGGTGTTGCCATCGTGACCAGTGAACTGAGATAAGGCGGAGCTTTACCTAGCATGGCCTTGTAGATGACCTGGAGCCAGTGGGTCTGGCGACGAATATGAAGCGAGGGCCAGCCGACTAGAGCATACAAGTCGCAGTGGTGGGTGGTATAAGGTGCTTTAGTGACAAAACGGATGGCACTGTGATAAACTGCATCCAGTTTGCTGAGTAGAGTGTTGGAAGCAATTTTGTAGATGACATCGCCGAATTCGAGGATCGGTAGGATAGTCAGTTTTACTAGGGTAAGCTTGGCAGCGTGAGTGAAGGAGGCTTTGTTGCGGAATAGAAAGTCGAAAGCCTTGGCAAGGTCGATGAAGACGGCTGCACAGTACTGTCTTTTATCGATGGCGGTTATGATATCGTTTAGTACCTTGAGTGTGGCTGAGGTGCACCCATGACCGGCTCGGAAACCAGATTGCACAGCAGAGAAGGTACGGTGGGATTCGAGATGGTCAGTGACCTGTTTGTTGACTTGGCTTTCGAAGACCTTAGATAGGCAGGGCAGAATGGATATAGGTCTGTAAAAGTTTGGGTCCAGGGTGTCTCCCCCTTTGAAGAGGGGGATGACTGCGGCAGCTTTCCCCAATCCTTGGGGATCTCAGACGATATGAAAGAGAGGTTGAACAGGCTGGTAATAGGGGTTGCGACAATGGCGGCGGATAGTTTCAGAAATAGAGGGTCCAGATTGTCAAGCCCAGCTGATTTATACGGGTCCAGGTTTTGCAGCTCTTTCAGAACATCTGCTATCTGGATTTGGGTAAAGGAGAACCTGGAGAGGCTTGGGCGAAGAGCTGCGGGGGGGTGGGGGGTGGAGCTGTTGGCCGAGGTAGGAGTAGCCAGGCGGAAGGCATGGCCAGCCGTTGAGAAATGCTTGTTGAAGTTTTCGATAATCATGGATTTATCGGTGGTGACCGTGTTACCTAGCCTCAGTGCAGTGGGCAGCTGGGAGGAGGTGCTCTTGTTCTCCATGGACTTCACAGTGTCCCAGAACTTTTTGGAGTTGGAGCTACAGGATGCAAACTTCTGCCTGAAGAAGCTGGCCTTAGCTTTCCTGACTGACTGCGTGTATTGGTTCCTGACTTCCCTGAACAGTTGCATATCGCGGGGACTATTCGATGCTATTGCAGTCCGCCACAGGATGTTTTTGTGCTGGTCGAGGGCAGTCAGGTCTGGAGTGAACCAAGGGCTGTATCTGTTCTTAGTTCTGCATTTTTTGAACGGAGCATGCTTATCTAAAATGGTGAGGAAGTTACTTTTAAAGAATGACCAGGCATCCTCAACATGCACAATTAACCCTAATTGTGCATGTATGTCGCTCTGAGTAAGAGCGTCTGTTCTAATAGAGCGTCTGGTCCTGGTCAGTCCCTGGATGGGAGACCAGATGCTGCTGGAAGTGGCTTTGGAGGGCCAGTAGGAGGAACTGTTTCCTCTGGTCTAAAAAATATCCCAATGCCCCAGGGCAGTGATTGGGGACACTGCTCTGTGTAGGGTGCCGTCTTTCGGATGGGACGTTAAATGGGTGTCCTGCCTCTCTGAGGTCATTAAAGATCCCATGGAACTTATCGTAAGAGTAGGGGTATTAACCCTGGTGTCCTGGCTAAATTCCCAATCTGGCCCTCAAACCATCACGGTCACCTAATAATCCCCAGTTTACAATTGGTTCATTCATCCCCCTCCTCTCTCCTGTAACTATTCCCCAGGTCGTTGCTGTTAATGAGAACGTGCTCTCAGTCAACTTACCTGGAAAAATAGCGGATAAATAAAAATGTCAATAAATAATAAAATGTGAGCGTATTATATCTGTAAGCTAACAGAGCTGGGAGACTCCATCTTGTCATTTCCAGGGCCATCTTCTCACTTACACTAGCTAACCAAGGAATGGAAAAATACCTACATGAAGCGAAATGCAGATTCTTCCAGTGCTGCAAGATAATATGTTTCTATTAAAGTCCCCTATTTACAGTGCCTTCGGAAAGTATTTATACCCCTCAGTGATTCCCAAACTCTGTCCTTGGGACCCCAAGGGGTGCAAGTTTTGGCTTTTGGCCTTAACACTAAACAGCTTATTCAAATGATCAAAGCTTGATGATTTGTTGATCATTTGAATCAGCTGTGTAGTTCTAAAGTAAAAGCCAAAATGCGCACCCCTTGGGGTCCTGAGGGCCGAGTTTCGTAAACCCTTACTTGACTTATTTCACATGTTCTTGTGTTGCAGCTTGAATTCAAAAGGGATTACATTTATATTTTTGTCTCACGCATCTACACACAATACACCGTAATGTGGAAACCTAGTTTTTGAAATTTTACCAAATTTATTGAAAGGAAACACATAAATATCTCATTTACATAAGTATTCACACCCCGAGTCAACACTTTGTAATAATAATAATAATATATGACATTTAGCAGACGCTTTTATCCAAAGCGACTTACAGTCATGTGTGCATACATTCTACGTATGGGTGGTCCCGGGGATCGAACCCACTACCCTGGCGTTACAAGCGCCATGCTCTACCAACTGAGCTACAGATGCACCTTTGTTGGCGATTACAGCGTTGTCTCAGGTTTTTGGATGTTTTTAGTCTGAGCCCTGATCATGAGGGCCCTTGGAGTGTGGTGTCAGGAAAATAACCTCTCACTCAACGTCAACAAAATGAAGGAAATGATCGTGGACTTCAGAAAACAGCAGAGGGAGCATTCCCCCATCCACATCGACGGGGCAGTAGTGGAGAAGGTGTAGAGTGTTACGTTCCTCGGCATACACATCATGGACAAACTGAAATGGTCTCCATCCACTGCCTGTTCACCTCCGCTATCATCCAGAAGGTGAGGTCAGTACAAAGCTGGGACTGAGAGACTGAAAAGCAACTTCTATCTCAAGGCCATCAGACTGTTAAACAGCCATCACTAACATAGAGTGGCTGCTGCCAACAAACAGACTCAAATCACTGGCCACCTTAATCATTTGAATAAATGGATTTGATAAAGCTATCACTAGTAACACTTTAAATAAAGCCACTTTGTTAATAATGTCTACATATCCTACATTACTCATCTCCTATGCATATATTGCATTCAATACTATCTACTGCATCTTGCCTATGCCGCACGGCCATCGCTCATCCATATATTTATATGTACATGTTCTTATTCATCCCTTTACATTTGTGTGTAAGGTAGTTGTTATGAAAGTTTTAGTTTACTTGTTAGATATTACTGCACTGTTGGAACTAGAAGCACACGCATTTCACGTTAACATCTGCTAACCGTGTGTATGTGACCAGTACGATTTGATTTGATTGTGTCTGTCTGTACAGCATTGAACATCTGGATTTGGGGATTTTCTCCCATTCTTCCTTACACATTTTCGCAAAGCATGGTTAAGTTAGATGGGGAGTAGGAGTGAACAGCAATCTTCAAGTCTTTCCACAGATTGTCAATGAGATTCAAGTCTGGGTTTTGGCTGGGCCAATCAAGGACTTTCACATTATTGTTCTGAAGCCATTACAGAGTTGCTTTGGCTGTATGCTTGGGGTCATTGTCCTGTTGGAATGAAAATATTCACCCCAGTCTAAGGTCGTATGCACTCTGAAGCAGGTTCTCAGCAAGGATATTCCTGTATTTGGCTCCATACATCGTTTCCTCTATCTTTACACTTCTCCCAGTCCCTGCCACTGAAAACCATAGTATGATGCTGCCACCACCTCATCAGACCACATAATCTTTTGCCTTATGATCTCACAGTCTTTCACGTGCCTTTTTGCAAAACTCCAGGAATGCTGTCATGTGCTTCCATCTGGCCACTCTCACATGAAGCCCAGATTTCAAAATTGCTGTAGAGACTGTTGCCCTTCTGGCAGGTTCGCCCAACTCAGCCAAGGAACTCTGTAGTTCTGTCAGTGTAGTCATTGGGTTGATGGTCACCTCCCTTACCAAGGTCCTTCTTGCCCCGGTTGCTCAGTTTGGTCGGACGGCCAGATCTAGACAGAGTATGGGTTTTTCCATATCTTTTGAATTTCCCAATGATGGAAACCAGTGTGCTCTTGGACTTCATGGTGTAGTTTCTGCTCTGACATGCATTGTCAACTGTGGGACCTTTATAGACAGGTGTGTTTCTTTCTAAATCATGTCCAAACAATTGAACTGGCCACAGGTGGACTCCAATCAAGTTGTAGCGACATCTCAAGGATGATGTATGTACCTGAACTCAATTTGGAGTGTCATAGCAAAGGGGTATGTAATCAAGATATGTCTGTATTTCATTTTATAATAATAATGCTAAAAATGTGAAAAACATGTTTTCACTTTGTCATTATGGTGTATTGTGTGTAGATGGGTGAAAGAAAACATATATATACTGAATCGATTCTGAATTCAGGCTGTAACAAAATGTTTCATAAGTCAAGTGGTATGAATACTTTCTGAAAGCACTATAGGCGACTTTGAGAGGTTCTGGACCGGTTGCATCCATTCTTTTTTTGTGTACAGAGCACTCTGTGAACAGTGCAACAATTGCTGTGCACTCCTTGAAAGGTCTAGTTGTCCTGCTTCACATACCTCTCTCTGCTCTGAGCTGAGATACAGTATGTGAAATCGGCCACCTAATTTGAATATTTTGCTGGTCGATCCTGGACAAAGGATTGATATCCGCTGGCTGTGAACCTTGCAGCTCTGCTTGCAATACTGTATATGGAACGGGAGAACCTAGCGATTGCAGCAAAAAGCCATCTTATCTCACTGAGATGTTCTCAGATGGATTTAGAGCTCTCAATATCGAAGAATAAAAAATGATTTAATAGAATTGAAACAAGACCACTTTTTCTTGGTCACTTTGGGCTTATTGCTGGAGTTGTAACAAGTCAGAAGGCATTTGAATGGCATCTCTGCGTCGCTCAGAGGACGCTGGGCAGAACATTCTCTGTCATCAGTTCAATGAAATGGTGCCAATTTTGTACTGTCAGTAAGTATGATTGCTGCTATATTTAGAAAGCATTTCAATCATTTCAAGCCCCATTCCCCCACTTTTGTTGAATAGGAAAAAATAATATATGATTTGTCATGTTTGCATATTTCTATTATATTTTAGTACAAATTACTTGCTGTTTGGGGTCCCAATGCAAACATTCTCATATTTCTGCAGATTCTCACAGTATGACGTGTGTTGAAGATCGACAAATGCTGTTTCTGTCTGGCTACAGACCTAGTCTACAGAATACACTGTGTTTCCCATTTCCTTGTCTAAATACTAAAAACATGAAGGCCAAATGGAATCTGCAGAGGACAAAAGCCTCCTCTTAAGTCCCTCTAAGTCATTTTAAATGGTGTTTGTTTAAAGAAATGATACCCCTGCAGTTTGAGCTTGGTACAAGTCATATCAGCTCCAGTCAAACAGCCCCAGCTTTAGCCATGCAGAACTCAGGGGGGGGGGGGGGGGAGTGGGATAGAGAAAGAAAGAGAGAGAGCGTTGATTGAGAGAGAAACCATAGACGGCGTAGAGGGATAGAAAGGGAGAAAGAGAGAGATATAGAGAGGGAAAAAGATAGAAGGCATATAGAGAAAGAGCTAGACTGAAAAGA
>NC_060192.1:8502550-8505050 GCF_021184085.1 Oncorhynchus gorbuscha | reverse complement strand
GAACCCACACACACCCAAACCTGCTGATCCCTCTGTTGCACAAATACTACCTGTATCCCCAACCCCCCTCTCTCACCACCGAAGTCCCCATTTTCCCCCTCTCCCTATCTGTCAATGGAGGGATTGATATAGTAAGATGGCGCCGGAGAAGAAGGCAGACGGTTTACCCAGCCGATAGTGTTATTTTGTTCTTTATTTGCGTTGTTTATACATGATTTTTTAAAACTTATTTTGTACATAATGTTGCCACTACCGTCTCTTATGACCGAAAATAACAAACCTCTCCCTCACTCTCCATTTGGCAAATCTGACCATAATTCTATCCCTCTGATTCTTGCTTATTAGCTAAAATGAAAGCAGGAAGCACCAGTGACTAGATCTATAAAAAAGTGGTCAGATGAAGGAGATGGTAAGCTACAGGACTGTTTTTCTAGCACAGACTGGAAAATGTTCCGGGATTCCTCCGATGACATTGAGGAGTACACCACATCAGTCATTGGCTTCATCAATAAGTGCATCGATGACATCGTCCCCACAGTGACTGTACGTACATACCCCAACCAGAAGCCATGGATTACAGGCAGCATCCGCACTGAGCTAAAGGCTAGAGCTGCCACTTTCAAGGAGTGGGACTCTAATCCAGAAGCTCATAAGAAATCCCGCTATGCCCTCCGACGAACCATCAAACAGGCAAAGCTTCAATACAGGACTAAGATCGAATTGTACTACACCGGGTCTGACACGCGTCGGATGTGACAGGGCTTGCAACGTACTACGGGCTACAAAGGGAAGCACAGCTGAGAGCTGCCCAGTGACACGAGCCTACCAGACGAGCTAAACTACTACTATGCTCACTTCGAGTCAAATAACACTGAAACATGCATGAGAGCACCAGCTCTTCCGGAAGACTGTGCGATCATGGTCTCTGCAGCCGATGTGAGTTAGACCTTTAAACAGGTCAACATTCACAAGGCCGCAGTGCCAGGCGGATTACCAAGATGTGTACTGCGAGCATGCACTGACCAACTGGCAAGTGTCTTCACTGACATTTTCAACCTCTCCCTGTCTGAGTCTGTAATACAAACATGTTTTAAGCAGACCACCATAGTGCCAGTGCCCAAGAACACTAAGGTAACCAGCCTAAATGACTAGCGACCCGTATCACTCACATGTGTAGCCATTAAGTGCTTTGAAAGGCTGGTCATGGCTCACATCAACACCATCATCCCAGAAACCCTACCCCACTCTAATTTGCATATCGCCTCAACAGATCCACGATACAATCTCTATTGCACTCCACACTGACCTTTCCCACCTGGACAAAAGTAACCTATGTGAGAATGCTATTGTTTGAATACAGCCCAGCGTTCAACACCATAGCTCCCTCAAAGATCATCAATAAGCAATGGACCCTGGGACTAAACACCTCCCTTTGCAACTGAACCCTGGACTTCCTGATGGGCCTCCCCCAGGTGGTAAGGGTAGGTAACAACACATCCGCAACGCTGATCCTCAACACAGGGGCCCCTCAGATGTGCGTGCTCAGTCCCCTCGCGCACTTCCTGTTGACTCATGACTGCACGCCCAGGCATGACTCCAATGACACAAAAGTGGTAGGCCTGATCACCGACAACGACGAGACAGCCTATAGCGAGGAGGTGAGAGACCTGTCCGTGTGGTGCCAGGACAACAACCTCTCCCTCAACGTGGTCAAGACAAAGGAGATGATTGTGGACTACAGGCAAAACAGGACTAAGCACCCCCCTTCTTTATTTAGTCACTTTAATAAAAAAAAATCAATTTTATTTCACCTTTATTTAACCAGGTAGGCTAGTTGAGAACAAGTTCTCATTTGCAACTGCGACCTGGCCAAGGTAAAGCAAAGCAGTTCGACACATACAACAACACATGGAATAAACAATCATACAATCAATAATACAGTAGAAAAATCTATATACAGCATGTGCAAATGAGGTTTGATAAGAGAGGTAAGGCAATAGTGGCGCCATGGTGACGAAGTAATTACAATATAGCAATTAAACACTGGAATGGTAGCATGTGCAGAAGATGAATGTGCAAGTAGAGATACTGGGGTGCAAAGGAGCAAGATGAATAAAAAAATACAGTATGGGGACGAGGTAGATTGGATTGGCTATTTACAGATGAGCTATGTACAGGTGCAGTGATCTGTGAGCTGCTCTGACAGCTGGTGCTTAAAGCTAGTGAGGGAGGTAAGAGTCTCCAGCTTTAGTAAATTTTGCAGTTCGTTCCAGTCATTGGCAGCAGAGAACTGGAAGGAGAGGCAGCCGGAGAAAGAATTGGCTTTGGGGGTGACCAGCGAGATATACCTGCTAATGACTCTAGCTACATGTACATACTACCTCAGCTAACCGGTGCCCCCGCACATTGACTCTGTATCGGTACCCCCCTGTATGTAGTCTCGCTTTTGTTATTTTACTGCTGCTCTTTAATTACTTATTCTATATCTGTATTTTTTAAA